>NW_026068240.1:287492-305563 GCF_014885135.2 Alexandromys fortis
TCAAGATTAATAAAGCACTGTGTAATCTATTTCTGGGGTATTTTCCATACCTTTCTGTTTGTTCAACATAGCCTTTATAGTTCAATTTGATCTTTTTATAACTGCCTGACCTATAGGATTGTTTGGTATGCCTATAATATGTTTTATATTATAATAAACAATAAAATGTTTTTTAGATACATTTACTAGACCATTAACTGTCTTTATTTGTGCATGCATACCCATGATGGCCATAACTTCTAATAAATGCATGATTACTGAATCAGCCTTTTCTGAGCTCAAAGCTGTTGACCATTAAAAACCTGAATAAGTGTCAATGGTGTGGTGTACATATTTTAATTTTTAAAAATCTGTAAAGTGGAACACATCCATATGACAGATTTCACTCTTTGAGTACCCTTTGAGTTACTCCCTGCAGATAGTGGTGTCTAGTTATAGAAAGAACAAGTTGGATATTTCTTTATTATCTCCTTAGCTTGTTGCCATGTAATAGAAGAATCTTTTAAACCTTTGATATTGACATGATTTTTTAATGAAATTCTGGGGCCTTCAGCACATTTCCAATCAATAATTGATAAATTTCAGCATCACTTTGTTCTAGAGCACCTAGAAGTCCTGTATGGGATCAGATATGTGGTATGCACATGGGTCAAAGCCTATTCCTGATTATATCGTGAACCTGAATGAATAATGAAGTCAATTCTGTGTCATCTAGTATAAATTTAGCAGTTTCAATATGCAAAACAACTCCGCATATTGTGAATCAATAACTATATTGAGAGGTTCTTTAAAATTCCTTAGTACCATGAGAATAGCATGTAATTCTGCTTTTTGGACAGAATTATTAGGGCTTTGTTACAACTTACTTAAATCTTCTGATTTATTTGCATCAGTATAGAAAGTATGGGCTATAGTTATTGGTGTATCACATATTATGTGGGGAAGAATCCAAGTAGTTCTCTATTTAAGGTTAATTCTATCACTTTTGGGATAATTGCTATTAATCTCCCCTAAAAATTAGCACAAGCTCTTTGCTAGGATTCATTGTTTTTCCATAATTTTTTAATGTCATCAGTAGTAAAAGGTACTTTGCTGGGTCTATTGCTGCTAGTTGACAAAGTCTCAATTTTCCTTTTATTATTATTTCAGAGACCTTTTCGACATAAGTTTTTAGTTTTTTACTCAGTTTATATGGCAAATGATTCATTCTAAGATAATATCTTCCCTTTGCATTAAAATTCCTATAGGGGAAATTCTGGAAGGCACTATGACTAGAATGCAATTAGGATTTGTTTCTACTGAGCTGGGCAGTGGTGTCTCAAACCTTTAATCCCAGAATTCAGGAGGCAGAGGAAGGCTGATCTCTGAGTTCGAGGCCAGCCTCGTCTACAAAAGCTAGGAACAGGACAGTCTTCAAAGCTACAGAGAAACCCTCTCGAAAAACAAAACAAAAACAAACAAAAGACTTGGATCTACGAGATCCAAATGTGTCTTCTATAATTTCTCTTCAATCAAATTATTTCTCAGCTTCAGCTGTTAATTCCTCGGGAATATGATATATGATATAAACATACACACACATTTCTGCTAATTGTAGTATAAGTAAAAGCCCATCATATGTTTAAAATAAAGACATAGACTAAGATAATAGTTGATAAATATCTTTCTTATTTTAAGATGTAATTCATTTTAAGATACTATTCTTTCAGATAACAGCAAGAAGAGGAGAGGGAGGAAGAGGAAGCACTACACTGACAAACACCAAACCCTGATATCAATTGTTTTTTTAATTTTATAATTTCTTTTTCAGAGTACTTGAGCCATGAGAAGGAAAGTGTCATAGAATTATGAGCTGTAAAACTCAAGCAACATTGGCAGGTTAGTGTCACTGTCACATAAAATATAACTTGCTTTAGATTTATGTCAGAAGAAAATAGTACTAGAGAGAAAAGTACATGTGCACAAAGGGCACTTGTTTCTAATCAGTTTTGAGTTGGAGCATGCAGGGTTTACAGTTGGATATGATCATTGATGATGGCTTTTTTTTCCCTAAAGTGTGTTGAAGCCATGATCACATTGACTCTCTGCTGACTAGTGCCTGGAAAACAAAAGTGAGGAACATGAAAATGGGAGGGAGGATAGAGGGCAGTGAGTAGATATGATTGCAGTACATTGTACTGTCAAAAGTAAAACAGCTTGACACTTCAAAATTATGTTAAAAATTCATTCTACCTCCAACAAACATAAATTACACAGGTATAACATAACTTACAAGTGCTTCTGAAAAGCATAGTTTACAAACCTGACAGTAGACCCACAAATGGACAAAAAAGTCCTGTTGTATGTTAATAACTTGTTGCTTAGTTCTGGATATTCTCTGTTTGCATTTTATAATATTTAAAGCATTTTATATAAAAATAATGAGATAGTCACAGAGAGTTGCAAAGATAGTAAAGGTCTTTTTCAGTCTTTATGGGAGAAAGTTAGAATGACTATATAATATCTGATTCAGGATGCAGATTTTGGTACAATGCAGACGTGTGGCTGTAGTTAGAGACCGAATATTTGTTACCTGGCCACCCAGAAACTATATTAATTACAACACTGTTTGGCCTATTAGCTCAGGCTTTTTATTAACTAATTATTACATTTTAAATTAGCCCATTGCTGTTAATCTATGTAGTGCCATGAGACTGTGGCCTACCAGTAAGGTTCCAGTGTCTGTCACCTTAGGCATCTACATGGCATCTTCCTGACTTTGCCTTCTTTCTCCACAAATTCCTTCCAGCCTGGCTATATTCTACCATGCCATAGGTCAAGGCAGTTTCTTTATTAGGTAATGGCAGTAGGCATATTCATAGCATACAGAGGATAATCCCACATCATCTCCCCTTTCCTGTCTAAATAAAAAGGAAGATTTTAACTTTAACATAGTAAATATAACAATTATCAAATGAATTTTAGTTACAATATTTAGTCCATTTACTATTTGACAAATTAAGGAAAGTACTCTATCATCTATCTTATTTTTCTGAGTCTAAAGTTTTGCTCCTTTTTTATCTTTTATCACAACTGAGGAAAACTATAAATATACTTATCTGTCTTCAACTCCATCAAAGACCCCAGAAGGATATATTATTACCAAAGTAAACAGGAAGTGAATTGTAAACAACTTCCAGAACTCTAGAATTGACAGAGACATCTTGCTGCCTGGACAGTCACCCAAAGTTCTCTTGTAACTTTGGGGAATCTATCTTCAGCTTACAGGCCCATAGTATCTGGCAGACTTTTTCATGAATCAGGAACTTTGAAAAGCTGTTTTGACTTTATTGGTGGTTTGTAAGTCACTTTCTTTTGTGTCCTGCAGAATGTCTGGCAGATTCTAATATGAGGCAGGAACCCTTGAAGGACAGTCCCATCTTTAGGCAAGCTCAACAGTCATTTTTCAGTGGGTCCTGCATGTCCAGTTCATACAGCATACCATCAAGCAGTACAGGGAGGAACAGTTTTTTGCCCAAATGGCTAGCCTTGTCACATTGAAGGCAAATTTCATAATGATGTTGTTCAAATGCCCTTCAACCTCCCTGAAGTATTTAGTGCTGCCAGAAGCAGACATGTCTCACTGTTGAGAAAAGTCTATTTTCTTAAAACATTTTAAATGCCATATTGTGTAGGTCTTTGAAAGGTTTGAAGGATACCTATCCATCTGAAATATATCTCTGTACACATCTACAAAACCTAACTTATATGACTACAAGTAGGACTATTATAAGTGAATATCTATGAATCTATAATTCTGAGTTATACATTATATTTTTAAATAAGATGTATAAGCATTATATCTTAAACAAGAGTAGAAATAAATATACCTACTGTTTAACAAAATAGACCTCATATTTATATCAATAGATCAAGATCCATACAATGTAAAGTAATCATTTCTATATCATATCCCTTCTTTTCTTCTTAAGAAAGACCTTGATTGTGACCACTAACAATTTAGAATCAACCTCCTTCAAATGAAAACAAATATTTATAAACAATCATTTTGGGAATTTGGGTGTAGTTTTCTCCAAACTGCTTCCTGTTTTTTATTGGGCAAAGTATTTTTAAGGTTCATAGAGACTTTCCATGGGTCTTGTTCCCTCAAGCCACATTAGTCTAGAAAGAACCTATAGGTTCTTATCTTCTGTGAAAACAAAAGCAGAACCTCTTTTTCAAAGTAACCTATCCTTTGGCCCAAATTTTGAAGTCAAGATCACTTTGAAATATGTATGTTGGTTTAGCTCAGCAGTCCCAGAATCAAATGTCTCTCCGAACTCAAAAAATTCAAAGAATACACAATGCAGACTCGCTGCATATATTCCATTTTTTTTAATTTATTAAAGATTTCTGTCTCTTCCCCACCGCCGCCTCCCCTTTCTCTCCCCCTCCCCCAATCAAGTCCCCCTCACTTATCAGCCCAAAGAGCAATCAGGGTTCTCTGCCCTGTGGGAAGTCCAAGGACCACCCTCCTCCATCCAGGTCTCGTAAGGTGAGCATCCAAACTGCCTAGGCTCCCACAAAGCCAATACGTGAGTAGGCTCAAAAACCCAATGCCATTGTTCTTGAGGTCTCAGTAGCCCTCATTGTCCGCTATGTTCAGTGAGACCTGTTTTAACCCAGGCTTTTTCAGACCCAGGCCAGCTGGCCTTGGTGAGTTCCCGATAGAACATCCCCATTGTCTCAGTGTGTGGGTGCACCCCTCGCGGTCCTGAGTTCCTTGCTCGTGTTCGCTCTCCTTCTGCTCCTGATTTGGACCTTGAGATTTCAGTCCGGTGCTCCAATGTGGGTCTCTGTCTCTGTCTCCTTTCATCGCCTGATGAAGGTTAATATTCAGGAGGATGCCTATATGTTTTTCTTTGGGTTCTCCTTCTTATTTAGCTTCTCTAAGAACCCGAATTATAGGCTCAATGTCCTTTATTTATGGCTAGAAACCAAATATGAGTGAGTACATCCCATGTTCCTCTTTTTGGGTCTGGCTTACCTCACTCAGGATAGTGTTTTCTATTTCCATCCATTTGCCTGCAAACTTCAAGAAGTCCTTGTTTTTTACTGCTGAGTAGTACTCTAATATGTATATATTCCATACTTTCTTCATCCATTCTTCAATTGAGGGGCATCTAGGTTGTTTCCAGGTTCTGGCTATTACAAACAATGCTGCTATGAACATAGTAGAGCATATATTTTTGTTGCATGATAAGGCCTCTCTTGGGTATATTCCCAAGAGTGGTATTGCTGGGTCCATGGGTAGGTTGATCCCAAATTTTCTGAGAAACCGCCACACTGCTTTCCAGAGTGGTTGTACAAGTTTGCATTCCCACCAGCAATGGATAAGTGTACCCCTTTCTCCACAACCTCTCCAGCATAGGCTATCATTGGTGTTTTTGATTTTAGCCATTCTGACAGGTGTAAGATGGTATCTTAAAGTTGTCTTGATTTGCATTTCCCTGATCGCTAAGGAAGTTGAGCATGACCTTAGGTGTCTTTTGGCCATTTGAACTTCTTCTGTTGAGAGATCTCTGTTCAGCTCAGTGCCCCATTTTATAATTGGGTTGATTAGCCTTTTACAGTCTAGTTTCTTAAGTTCTTTATATATTTTGGAGATCAGACCTTTGTCAGTTGCGGGGTTGGTGAAGATCTTCTCCCAGTCAGTGGGTTGCCTTTCTGTCTTAGCGACAGTGTCCTTTGCTTTACAGAAGCTTCTCAGTCTCATGAGGTCCCATTTATTCAATGAGGCCCTTACTGTCTGTGCTGCTGATGTTATACGTAGGAAGCGGTCTCCTGTGCCCACTTGTTGTAGTGTAGTTCCCACTTTCTCTCCTATCAGGTTCAGTGTGTTCAGACTGATATTGAGGTCTTTAATCCACTTGGACTTGAGTTTTGTGCATGGTGACAGACATGGATCTATTTTCATTTTTGTACAGATTGAAATCCAGTTTTGCCAGCACAATTTGTTGAAGATGCTCTCTTTTTTCCATTGTATAGTTTTAGCTCCTTTATCGAAAATCAGGTGCTCATAGGTTTGTGGATTAAAGTCAGGGTCTTCTATACGGTTCCATTGGTCGACTTCTCTGTTTTTATGCCAATACCAAGCTGTTTTTAATACTGTAGCTCTGTAATAGAGTTTGAAGTCAGGGATGGTAATGCCTCCAGACGTTCCTTTATTGTATAAGATTGTTTTGGCTATCCTGGGTTTTTTATTTTTCCATATAAAGTTGATTATTGTCTTCTCCAGATCTGTGAAGAATTTTGATGGGATTTTGATGGGGATTGCATTGAATCTATATATTGCTTTTGGAAGAATTGCCATTTTTACTATGTTGATCCTCCCAATCCAAGAGCAAGGGAGATCCTTCCATTTTCTGGTGTCTTCTTCTATTTCGTTCTTCAAAGTCTTAAAGTTCTTGTCATATAGATCTTTCACTTCCTTGGTCAGGGTTACCCCAAGATATTTTATGCTCTTTGTGGCTATCATGAAAGGTGATGCTTCTCTGATTTCCCTCTCTGTTTCCTTATCCTTACTGTATAGGAAGGCAACTGATTTTTTCGAGTTGATCTTGTATCCTGCCACATTACTGAAGGTGTTTATCAGCTGTAGGAGTTCTTTGGTAGAGTTTTTGGGGTCGCTTATGTATACTATCATATCATCTGCAAATAACGAAAGCTTAACTTCTTCCTTTCCAATACGAATCCCTTTGATCCCCTTATGTTGTCTTATTGCTATTGCTAGAACTTCAAGCACTATATTGAAGAGGTATGGAGAGAGTGGACATCCTTGTCTTGTTCCTGATTTTAGTGGGATGGCTTTGAGTTTTTCTCCGTTTAATTTAATGTTAGCTGTCGGTTTGCTGTAAATAGCTTTTATTATATTTAGGTATGACCCTTGTATCCCTAGTCTCTCCAATACCTTTATCATAAAGGGGTGTTGGATTTTGTCGAATGCTTTTTCAGCATCTAATGAAATGATCATATGGTTTTTTTCTTTCATTTTATTTATATGGTGGATTACATTGATAGATTTGCGTATGTTGAACCAGCCCTGCATCTCTGGGATGAAGCCTACTTGATCATAATGGATAATTTTTCTAATGTGTTCTTGAATTCGGTTTGCCAGTATTTTATTAAGAATTTTTGCGTCGATATTCATGAGTGAGATAGGCCTGTAGTTCTCTTTCTTGGTTGGGTCTTTGTGTGGTTTTGGTATCAGGGTAACTGTAGCTTCATAAAAGGAATTTGGCAATGACTTTTCTGTTTCTATACTGTGAAATACATTAAGGAGAATAGGTATTAGCTCTTCTTGGAAGTTCTGGTAGAATTCTGCATTGAAACCATCTGGTCCTGGGCTTTTTTTAGAGGGCAGATTTTTGATAACTGCTTCAAGTTCTTCGCGACTAACAGGTCTATTTAGATCTTTCACCTGGTCTTGGTTTAGCTTTGGTATATGGTACTTATCTAAAAAGATGTCCATTTCTTTTGTATTTTCCAGTTTTGTGGCATACAGGCTCCTGTAGTAAGATCTAATGATTCTCTGAATTTCCTCTGTGTCTGTGGTTATGTCCCCCTTTTCATTTCTGATCTTATTTATTTGCGTGTTCTCCCTCTGTTGTTTAATTAGTTTGGATAGGGGTTTGTCTATCTTGTTGATTTTCTCCAAGAACCAACTTTTTGTTTCATTGATTCTTTGGACTGTTTTCTGTGTTTCTATTTTGTTGATTTCTGCCCTCAGTTTGATTATTTCCAGTCTTCTACTCCTTCTGGGCACATCTGCTTCTTTTTTTTCTAAAGCTTTCAGGTGTGCTGTTAAGTCCCCAATGTATGCTTTCTCCGTTTTCTTTAAGTGGGCACTTAGTGCTATGAACTTTCCTCTTAGCACTGCTTTCATCGTGTCCCATAGGTTTGAGTATGTTGTCTCTTTATTTTCATTAAATTCAAGGAAGACTTTAATTTCCTTCTTAATTTCTTCCTTCACCCAGGTGTGGTTCAGTAGTTGATTGTTCAGTTTCCATGAGTTTGTCGGCTTTCTGGGGGCAGCATTGTTGTTGCCTTCTAACTTTAATCCGTGGTGATCTGATAAGACACAGGTGGACACTGATATTCTTTTGTATCTGTGGAGGCTTCCTTTGTTTCCGAGTATATGGTCAATTTTTGAGAAGGTTCCATGAGCTGCAGAGAAGAAGGTATATTCTTTCCTATTTGGGTGGAGTGTTCTATAGATGTCTGTTAAGTCCATTTGTTTCATTACCTCCAGTAATTCTCTTAATTCTCTATTAGGTTTCTGTCTGATTGACCTGTCCATTGGAGAGAGAGGTGTGTTGAAGTCTCCTACTATTAGTGTGTGTGGTTTGATGTCTGCCTTGAGTTCTAGTAATATTTCTTTTATATAAGTGGGTGCTTTTATATTAGGGGCATAGATATTCAGAATTGAGATGTCATCCTGATGAATTGTTCCTGTTATGAGTATAAAGTGTCCTTCTCGATCTCTTCTGATTGATTTTAGTTTGAAGTCCGTTTTGTTGGAAATTAGTACGGCCACACCTGCTTTTTTCTTAGGACCATTTGCTTGAAAGACCTTTTCCCAACCTTTTACTCTGAGTAGATGCCTGTCTTTGTGGTTGAGATGTGTTTCTTGCAAACAGCAGAATGTTGGATCCTGTTTTCGTATCCAATCTCTTAGCCTGTGCCTTTTTATAGGTGAATTGAGACCATTAATATTAAGTGATATTAATGACCAATTGTTGTTTACTCCGGTTATTCTTATTGTTTTTTTGGTAGTAGAGTTTGTGTGTGTGTCCCTTCTTTGAGTTGTGCTGGTGAAGGTTCACTAGATGCCTGAGTTATTGTAGTCAGTGTTGGCATTGTTGGATTCCTTGGGTTGCGATTTTCCTTCTATTACTTTCTGTAGAGCTGGATTTGTGGCTACGTATTGTTTAAATTTGTTCTTATCCTGGAATGTCTTGTTTTCTCCATTGATAGTGAACACTAGCTTGGCAGGGTATAGAAGTTTGGGTTTGCATCCATGGTCTCTTAGCTTTTGAAGTACCTCTATCCAGGACCTTCTGGCTTTCATGGTTTCCATAGAGAAGTCAGGTGTAATTCTGATCGGTTTACCTTTATAGGTTACTTGGCCTTTTTCCTTTGCAGCTCTTAATATTCTTTCTTTAACCTGTCTATTTTGTGTTTTGATTATTATATGGCGAGGGGAAGTTTTTCTTTGATCCAGTCTGTTTGGTGTTCTGTATGCTTCTTGAATATTCAAGGGGATATCTTTCTTTATGTTGGGAAAGTTTTCTTCCATAATTTTGTTAAAAATATTTTCTGGGCCTTTGAGCTGTGATTCTTCTCCTTCTTCTATTCCTATTATTCTTAGGTTTGGTCTTTTTATTGTGTCCCATATTTCTTGAATGTTTTGTGATGAGAATTTGTTGGCTTTGCTGTTTTCTTTGATCAGTGCATTTATTTTCTCTATGGTGTCCTCAGAATCTGAGATTCTTTCTTCTATCTCTTGTAGTCTATTGATTATGCTTGTTTCTGTAGACTCTGCTCGTTGGCCTAGATTTTCCATATCCAGCTGTTCTTCCCTTTGTGTTCTCTTCCTTGCTTCCCTTTCAGTTTTCAATTCTTGAACTGTTTCCATTACCTGTTTGATCGTTTTTTCTTGGTTTCCCAGGGTCTCATGTACATATTTACTTAATTCTTCAAACTTTTTGTTATACTTCTCATCCATTTCTATAAGGGTGTTTTTTACATGTTTTTTAAGGGACTCTATTGCTTTCATAAAGTCAATTTTTTCCACTTCTTCTGTGTTAGGGTGTTCAAATCTTTCTGTTGTAAGATCTTTGGGATCTGGTGTTTTCATGTTGTTTTTCAGATTATTGGGTGATGTTCTGCCTTGGCGCCTGCCCATCTCCTCCTTTCAATGCTATCTAATTGGTCTTTTAAAATCGGATCGAGTTTCTCTCCTGGCCACAGGCTTCTCTTACTAATTGCCCTTGCTTTGTTTCCTGGCTCCTGCCGGGGGCCAAGAACCCTCTCACCCCTCAGAAGGGTTTTCGGGAACAGGACCCAGCTCTGTGTTTGCCAGGGCCCTCACCAACCAAAGGCCTACCTCTTTGATTTAATTGTAGTGAGGCGATCTGCTCTCGGTGTTGTGCGCTGGTCCCTGCCGCCTGCGTCCTCTGCCACCATGCCAGTCCCCTCCGGTCCCGGCCGCAGCCTGCAGCCTGGACTGCTTTGCCTGCCTGCGCCACTGCTGGCTCCGTCTGTGGGTGCCTGCATCGCCGCTGGCTCCATCTGCCCGTATATTCCATTTTTATGTTGTTTATTATTCTTTAATTCTTTAATCTATGACTGTTATATTACTTTTACTTTCTCATTTTGTTTTATTGTAAAACTATTTCTTTTTATAAATGTTTATACTCTTTTTCTTCTCTCTCCCAAGCCTATGTACATTTACCCAACTGTGCCCTATTCAGAGGTCATTTTCATCTGAATCTGTCTTTATTGAGTGTCTGTAATCATTTTCTGACCAGGAGTGCTTTTTTTATGCTAAATGGGCTTGATAAGACCAACTTTGCAGCCCTATTTTTTGTTCAGCCAAGTCCAACATGGTGGAGGCATGTTCACTGCCTCTTCAAGCCATATTCACTGCCCCAGACCAAGGGATGCAGTGGGTCTATGTTGCCATTAAGCAATTTGTAACATGCTGCTCACAGACCCCTTTTAAGGGTTCTGTACCACACCAGCATGAACTAGGAAAGCTGTCTTTCAACGAAGTCCTGCAGTTTTTTCTTCTAATGCTGAATCAAAAAGCCCTTCTCTTAAAGGAACCACACCTCTGCTGGCCATCAGCAAACAAATCCTATCTGAAAACAACAAGAAAAAAAAAACAAATAAACAAAAACAAAACAAACAAAACAAAAAACACGTGGCTACCAAGAAGCTGCAATTGATTCCTAATTTTGTAGGTTCAGAAGCCCTTTGTTAAAAAGCGTTTTAAGTCTTATGTGGATCCATGCCCCATACAGTGGGCCTCTTGTAGTCAGAGACTGCATATTTGTTTCTCAGCTGCATAAGCCTGAATAATCACACAGAAACTATATTAATTACAGCCATTTTTGGCCTATTATTTCAGGCTTCTTATTAACTAACTCTTAAATTTTAAATTAAGCTATTACTATTAAACTGTATCTTGCATGGGGCTGTGGCGTACCAGTAAGGTTCCAGTGTTTGTCTCCTTTAGCAGCTACATGGCATCTCTCTGACTCCACCTTCTTTCTCCCTGTATCTCTTATAACCTGACTATATTTTGCCCTGCCATAGGCCAAAACAGCTTTTTTATTAGCCAATGGTAGTAAAATACATTCACAGCATACAAAGGGGGATTCCACAGCATGTGGCCTCTGTGATTGTAACCTATGCACAGATTGATATAAGTACCAAGAATAGTGTAAATCCTCGAGAGTCTGGAAAAGGTTCTTAGGAATTTATTTCGGTATAAAATAGGGGTAAACACTCACTGACACAGAACAGATTAGACACTGCCACTGATCTAGTGACCTTGAACATGTACCAATATCAACCTTCTTGCTCCACTCTGATCACCCAAGAAAGCATGAATGAGACCCCCCCTCAGATTTTAACCACAAAAGACCATACCCTAAGGTTCATAATCCCCCAAAATCATTGGCTAAATGGATCAAAATCCCACAACAATGAAGAACCAAAGATATTCCGTCATCGCAGAACTCTTCTTGATACTACCTTTTTATAGTTCCATGTGCTTCTCTTCCCTGCACCTTTCTTATTCCCTGGTAATCAATAATTTGTCATTTAGAGTATGTCCTGTGAAATAAATCATAAAGTATGTGGCTTTGAGTGACCAGCTTGCTTGATTTAAAATTATCAAGATATATACAAGTTGGTGTATGTATCAATAGTATTACTTTATTGCTAAGTAACATTTTATTATAGTTCAATTATTTACTCATCAAAGGGTTTTTTCATTGTTTCCAAATTTGAGGTAGTTATTGAAAACAAACTTGCCATAACAATTGTGTGAAATTTTTGCATAAAGATAAGTTTTCATTTGTGTGGGATAAATATCTAGGAATATCAACATTGGGCTACATAGTAGGTGTATATTTGGATTTATAAATAAAATTAATAATTTTACCTCATTTGAAAATCAATAAAAATTACAGTGGTCACAGTCTGGGATTTGGAAATAAATGGAAATTGTGTTAAATAAGCCACTACCATTTTCAGTTGTATGATTTAGCAAATCACTATAGTTTTATGCTGTTTTATTTCATATGGATTTCTCTAACACTTCTTTTTTAAGTTTAACTTCTATTTCCCTAGTTCTATTAAGTTTTAATTGGCAAAAATTCTCCACCCTTAATCTGTGCAATCTATTTTCATATATGAATGCATGATGAAATGAAATAATGATTTTTTATACAGTAGGACAATACTCTACATACAAATACAATGATAAACTTAAATCTCGTTTTTAAAGAGAAAATACTTGCCATTTATAATTTTCTTTATACTTTATGATCACTATCATATTTGACATCTAATTTTATTTCTGAACCTGCTTTGTGAGATATGTGCTTATGACCATGACATGCATGACCCTCTTTCCTAAATGAATAAATGGAAAAAAGAAATATTTTTAATCAATGCGGTAATTAAGTTGTTCTTGATATACAAAATGAAAAGTCTATATAGGTGGATATTAGTGCTGTGGTGGTTTGAATGAGATACTCACCATACTCTGGGAAATAAATGAATAAATGGAAGAAAGAAATATTTTTAATCAATGGGGTAATAAGTTGTTCTTGATTCACAAAATGAAAAGTCTATATGGATGGTTATTAGTACTGTGGTGGTTTGAATGAGATACTCACGATAGCCTGGGACATTAGAACACTTGATCACCTGTTAGAGAAGGTACTTGCAGGAAGGGAGTTTAGGAGGTGCAGCTTTGCTAGAGAAAGAATGTCATTGAGAGTTATCTTTGAAATTAAAAGACAAGTTCAATTTATTCTCTTTGCATTGTGCTTATGGTTCAAGGTTTGAGCTCTTAGCATTCTGCTCTGAAACAATAAGTCCAAATAAACTCTTCTTTAAATTGTCTTGGCAAAGATATTTTATTACAGCAACAAAAATGTCACTAGTACAGAGGTTATAATTGATGATTCATGTGAGGAATGGGAATAGCAATTCACATTTGGAGATAAAACATTTAATTATGCTGAGATCACAAGCATTCATCAGGGTGTCTGGCTATGTACATTTTTTAATACAAGATTTAAATTAATTTTCTTTTACAAAAATATTTTATATGAATAAATAAGAAAGAATTATTTGGAATGATGTATATTAAAAGTCAAAAGTGATTTTTGGAGGGATGAGAACTTTATTTATTTTTGCAGTTTTATATTAAAATTCTAGCTTTAATGTATTTGTGTACATATAAGACATCAA
The DNA here is from genome assembly GCF_014885135.2 of Alexandromys fortis. Classification (NCBI taxonomy): domain Eukaryota; kingdom Metazoa; phylum Chordata; class Mammalia; order Rodentia; family Cricetidae; genus Alexandromys; species Alexandromys fortis. The sequence goes on from NW_026068240.1 coordinate 301,026, forward strand.
TCAGATTATAATATATTGCTTTTATTTCATTTTATTATATTTAATTATGTGTATGTATGCATGTGTGTACATACCTATGTACACAAGAATGTAGGTGCCAGTAGAGGCCAGAGGTGTTGCGTCCCTCTGGAGCTGAGGTTACAGGTAATTGTGAACTTCCTGATGTGTGTACTGAAAATTGAACTCAAGTTCTCTGGAAGTGCTTTACATTTCTCCAAACCATTTATCTTTCTCCCAAGTGAGTTCTAGCAGGCAGTTTCACTGTCTTTTAACCTCAATGTTTCTTACATTTCTTTCTTGAGATACATAGAGCTTTGTGCTTTTTTAGATAGGTGAGTTCTCCACATGATAATTACAGATGAGCAGCCATCTAGCTCTCTGGCAAGTCCTGTCTAATCTTCTTATGTCATTTGACATACATTCCATGTGTGTATTATTTAATTTGAACCATTCCATCAATATTGCTAAGTGCTTACTGTCATGAGTCCTGGCAAGTACTGGGATATAAAGTTACTCAGGCAGTCCCTGCTCTTCAGGAAGTCACACTACAGTGTTCAGTCTGTGGTGCTCTTTCATTCACCTGACCATGTGTCTATTCACCCACTTCCTTGAGTCTGTAGGTTCCTAAAATTTGCATGAGCACTCATGGATTCAAAGGGAGGTAATCATTAATTTTACACATGCTTGTGTGACCCAATCACTCTTTAAAATATAATAGAGTTCTTTCAGCCCACATCCAGAGCTAATTTTTTAAATAAAACAAACAGTGCTAATCTCAACTGTCCTTGTCAGTCCTAAAACAGACTAATAGCAAGGTCTCTGGTATTGCCTGGAATGACAACATGGGCTAAGATGACATGTAGCTGGGTGAATCAGATTGCCTGTGTGCCATGGACTTTGCATCAAGTAATGGGAAAACACACATTTTTTGTGGGTGCCCGATTTCAGTCTCCACCCTCAATTTACTTTGGTGCTGGGATAGAAAATTCTACCTGAACCACAAGAAATAATTTTGCCTAAATTACAGACTGAACAAATAGATGGTTGTGAGCCACCTCGTGGTTGCTGAGAATTGAACTCTGGAAGAGCATCCTGTGCTCTTAACCTCTGGGCTATCTCTCCAACCCCCCAAACACCATTCTTAGAATTAAGTAATAATCTCTAAAGTTTAAAGCAACAATTATCTTCCAATATGCTCATGCTATTCAGAGTCAAGATTTTCCTTTATATCATTAGAAGGCTATAACTGGAACACTCTCCCTCTAAGTATCATGGGTAGTAAACTATTGTCTCCAAAGAATGTACATTTTGAACTGTCATTTACTTTATATATGCAGCAGTGTGCTTGTATAAAACAAAACAAAATGAAACCATCCACATTCTTACCACTTCATATTGTTTGGTGCCCCTCAGTATTGTTTGTGTATCAGAGTATCAGAACTTATTGGGAGATTATTTATATGTGTATATAATAAATATAAATATATCACACAATATGTAATATATAACTAAAATAGTATTTATAACTTTAATAAATGAAATGTAATATCTTTCCTACTTGTTGAATTCCAGGTCAACCTGGACTATAAAGAAGCTAAACATACAATAAAAATTGGCACAGATGTGCTAAAAAAGAAAAAGAAAATTGTCTCTTTCTTTCTTTCTTTCTTTCTTTCTTTCTTTCTTTCTTTCTTTCTTTCTTTCTTTCTTTCTTTTTTGAGATAGAGTTTCCCTGTACCCTTGGGGCCTATCCTGGAACTAGCTCTTGTAGACCCGACTGGCCTCGAACTCATAGAGATTTGCCTGCCTCTCCCTCTTGAGTGCTGGAATTAAAGGCATGCAGTAATGCAACCCAGCTAAGAAAATCATCTTAAGCAGTGCCCAATTTTTATTCAAAGTTCATAATATTTAATTTTTACTTTAAAAATTTAGGATGCAATTTAAAGTATTAATATTATTTTATCTTTCCTTTGTAGATGAGAAAATTGGTGCTCAAACTAGTGTTTATTTCTAGGTTTTGATTCAACATTTTGCCTTTAATTTCAATGACAACCTTCTTTCTAGTGCAGCCCACTGTATACACCTTTGTCATCATGAATCCAGGTCTTTGCTTTGGCAGAAATAATGCAAACAGATGGTAACGTTATATGTTGATGTAGGAGTGTCATCTGTCTATGTGTTACTTTCATTGGTTAATAAAGAAACTGCTTGGCCTTATAGGTCAGAACATAGGTGGGTGGAGTAGAAAGAACAGAATGCTGAGAAGAAGGCAGTGAGGCAGACGTCATGATTCTTTGACCCGAGACGGCTGTAGGCTAGAATCTTTCCCAGTAAGCCACCACCTCGTGGTGCTACACACATTATTAGAAATGGGTTAATCAAGATGTGAGAATTAGCTGACAAGAGGCTAGAAATAATGGGCCAGGCAGTGTTTAAAAGAATACAATTCGTGTGTTGTTATTTTGGGTAAAGCTAGCCGGTGGCAAGAGGCTGGGTGGCGGGAAGTGGCCCACTGCTCCTTATCACTACAATATGTGAGTTTATAAAAGAGAATATAGTATAGGATTCGAAGATACACCCTGTTGGTAGGGATTTCTGGTTCTTAGGGAAGGAGAGAGGGAGACAGCAGTGAGGGAGCCCTAATTCTCAAGGCCCCATATGTCAGAAAACACAGCTAGAGCCAAACACTTGATCAAGCTACTTCTAAATTTTCCCTCTGAATAATCCCAAGATGCACAAGCCAAGAAGAAGGATCTCCTTGCCTGGCCTTTTTTTTTGGGGGGGGTGTAACAATTCATTTAATCCTTGATGTAGCAAGACAATGACTATAAAATTATTAAAAATTAATAAAAGTAATATTTCACTTTTTACAGATAATACACAGAACCTAGAAATACTTAGTTTCCCAAGTTTATATGTAAAGATCTAAAACCAGAGAATTCTGACTCCAAAGCCTTTGTGCCTTGCTGAAATGGATATTTCTGTAAGAAAAGAACATCAAAAATATGCATCAGAGATAACAGGAAGTACTTGTTTTTTACTGGCAAGGATACTTTGGAAAAAATAAGAAATAAGAAAAGAAACTCTGATGCAGGTTTGGTTCCTTGGAATTTGAGGGCCTGAAGCTTCATCATTGCTGTAAATTCCAATTTGGGTTCAGCCCTTTTCAGTCAGGAGTTGATCTGTACGCCTTCAGAAAAACACAACCCAGAATATTTCCCTTGCATACTAAGGTGTGGGGGTTGGGTGGTAGAGGGGGAATGTGTCTTAAAATCAACAATTATCACAGCTGACAACTCAAATGGCAACGCAAGTCACCAGTTCTGGCCTAATTCATCCCCAAGAGTGTGTTAGGAACATCTACTACTTAAAGTTAGTGTTGAGCAATAAATAGGGTGCTTGTAATAACCTATGTTGACAATAGTAACAAATTTGCTAACACTTTCCATTAAGTACTAATGCTCACTGTGTAGCCTAGAATCTCTGTAGCCAATATCCCAGCACAGTAGACAGATACAGTCATCTTCTACTCAAGCCTGTGTTTTAGCTCCTTGAGAGGTGAGTGTCTTTTACACAGCCAACTGTTAGGGTCTCAGGAGAAAGTTTCTTGAAGTGGTGGCTTAGATAAATGTAGACAAATTGTGTAGGTATTTGCACAACTTTAATGAAAACAAGACTCACGAAACCAAGGTTCCAACGGAGTACAAGAAGCAGGAAGGGGCCCGCGGCTTCTGATGCCCAATTTATCAGTAAACATTCGCCCGACATCTCCCCCTTTTGTCTAAATAAGACAGAACTAAATCAACTACAACTATAAACAATAACAAATAATATATATAACAAACACTATAGAGAACAAAAGTTTTGCTAAATATCCTATCTCAAGGAGTCTAAATAATGTAGAAAGTACTACAATTATATACTCTTCAACTCCATCAAAGATCTGAGAAGGGAATAAATATTACTTAACAAATGAGAGATATCCAAAATGTGCAACAAGTGACAGAGAGAACTGACTACCTGGGCAATCACCCAAATTCTCGTTCGCAATGTTGAGTCAACCAACTTTGGCTAAGGCCTAACATAACTGACATACCATTATCAAATGCAAAGAATTTTCATAGAACTATCCTGCCCTGTCTTGGCAAGATAAGACAATCCTGTTTCATATCTTTGTCAGTAGATGAGGTATGGGCTTTTCTTAACCCAAAGGCCAGCTCTGCCAAGAAGACAAGCTCCCAGTGGAGTGTCTTTGGTGCTCAACATTCTCTCGGGAGTAGAGTGACATCACCAGGAGTCATTGTGTCTCGGCACAAATTCTAGGTTAGATTAAAGGCCATTTTCTACAGCTGTTTAAAGAGGCTGAAGATTATACTATCTATACTAAATATAATCTCTATGTATCTAGAATACCTTATTAACCTAAATATAAACATGACAAACATATAATTCTCAATACCTATCTAACTTGAAGACTAAGAGAATAAACAACTGTGCAATATATGAAGACAATGATCTTCACCTGTAAACAATGTCAT
>NW_026068240.1:310618-317932 GCF_014885135.2 Alexandromys fortis
GATTTACCCACAGATGTAGTTAAAATTTGCCTTTCTACCGTTTGTTCTTCTTCATCAGAATTTAGAAATTCCTCAATCTTTTCAATTCTATTCACCATTGCCTTCTGCAATGTCTGTATCTCCTGTCCAGAATTATGTTCCAAAGCCTTCATTGAGGATTTTAAAGTATGAAGTTTGTCCATTAGAGATAAGTTCTCATCTTTGGACATAATTTTTATGGCATAAACCGTGCCTTCTTGTATTGACAATCTTTCCGCCAATCTGTCATAAGCTTTAGACAAAATTCGATTGTCACATTCAACCATTTTTATTCTCTCAGTTAATATTTCAGTCCCTTCAGAAAGTGACTGATGAAATTTCCGATTTAAATCAGCTGTTCCTTCTTCCATAGTAATGGATTTCTCCTTAATATCAGACACTAATGGTTCACTTCCTACAGAAAGGGATTGGAGTTTACGATCCAACTCAGCTGTTCCCTCTTTCATAGTCATAAATTTCTCCTTAACATCCGCCTGAACCTTTTCTAATTTTTTTTCAGTCACCATTTTCTTGTTAAACATAGTTCTGTTCTCTTCCTGTAGAACTTCAAACTGATTCTTGAGAAGATCATTGTCATGCTTAATCGTTTGTTGATGTTCAACCTCTGCCTTAAGAATCCTGGATTCGTCTCTTAAAGACTCTGTCACACTTTTGATGTCAAACCACTTAATACCAAGGAAAACTACTAATCCCAGAAGGATCCATAGATGTGGGGTGCTAGACACCTCTTGTAGGATCTCCCACATGGCACACTGAAAAAGACTGTTAAAATTCTGAATAATTATATTCTCAGACATTTTATTTATAAAAGGAAAAAAAAATTTTACCTGCAATGACTGGTTCCTGCCAGAGGTGGCGAAAGAGTCCACTTGAGCCCATGGGGAGAGCTGGTCTGAAACAACTCAAAACTGAAATTTACCGTTCTGGGTTAATTGCTCCGGCAATCAGGCGGGGTGGAAGGGGAACAGAGAGAAAGCCACCAAAGTGAACAAGTCAAGGAGATGCACGGCACTGAGCCGGGTCAGGAGGACTGCAATGCCTCTCTGCCATTAAGTGACCGGAGCGCAAGTTGGTGGGCAGGGCGGGGCACACAGACACAAATCCAAACCACCGGGGCTAAGTCTCCTGTCCTGTTTGCTGGCTTTCTAGCAGGCACCAGAGATTTCCAGTGACTCAGAATCGCAGCTGCTTCTAGGTGCAGTGCTGAGAGGGCACAATCTGTGCGAAGAGAGAGAGAGAGACCTCCAGTGGGGGAGGTGCCGCTGGCTCCCAGCGGTGGCCTCCTGAAGCCTCCGAATCGGGGCAGGTATCCACAAAGTCCCACTGGGTGCCAAAATGAAGTGGCGGCTTAGATTAATGTAGACAAATTGTGTAGGTATTTGCACAACTTTAATGAAAACAAGACTCACGAAACCAAGGTTCCAGCAAAGTACAAGAAGCAGGAAGGGGCCCACGGCTTCTGCGTGCCCAATTTATCAGTAAACATTCGCCCGAGGTGAGCCCGCACCCTTAGGGGTGGGCCTAACCCTACAGTTGCTCAGGATATGGGAGTCAGAACTTGTCTATTTAACCTGCCAACAGAAATTCAGATGAGAAATGTTGTGTCCAATAGGTCTCACTAGGCAGGTTCATTGTATTCTTTGTCATTTAGGGACTAGCCTGATACATGTTGACATGCTAGGATCTGAGACAGAGAGCCAAATCTGGCTGAATCCACAGTTCTCATCTGATCTGACAGAACTGGCTCTGGATATGATGACACTAAATGTACCAAGAAGTTCAGGGAAGGAGATTTGTTCACATATCCATGGGAAAGTATTCTCAGTAGATTAACACGATACTCCTCACTCCTCTTTATCCACAACAAAATAGAGTTAAAATAGAGTTAAATGGAGTTAAAATAGAGTTTAAATAGAGTTAAAAGAAAGCCGTAGATAGATGGAAAATAAACAGAGAATTTTGATACTGTATGCTATTATGCTCTCTTTGAATTGTTTGAATGCTGAGAAAAGAGCAACAGCTGCTAAAAGATATTTGTTTATAAATGCTGCTGAACTAATCCAACATAGATATTTTGAAAATGCCTTGACTTTGAAATTTTGATCTAAGGACATGATGCTTTGGAAAGGAGTTTCTTATTTTGTTTTCACAGAGGGTGAGAGTCTATGGATTGCTTCTATCCTAATATGGTATGATGGACCACGCCCTCCTGAAGGATTGCTATGAACACCTTCAAAAAATTACTTCACTCAACAGCCTACTGAGATGACCCTGGCACACAGGTTATACCATGAAAGACCCAATTAATGACACCCCTATACAGCAGGAAGCAGTTTGGAGAGAAAAAAACTGCGCCCATGTTCCCAAGTATTGTTTATAAATGTTCTTTTACATTTAAAGGAAGATATGATATAGATATGAATAATTTGCATTGGTATGGATTTTAAGGTCAATTTTGTTATATGTATATGTATTTCTGCTCTTGATTAAGGTATTGTGATTATGTAGTTCATTTAAAAATGTAATGCATAATTAGGATATATAGGTTGTTAATGGATAATCATTGATAATAGTAAAGCTTGTAGTCATGTTAGTTAGATCTTCTAGATATATAGAGATATATTTCAGTTAGATAGACATTCTTCATATCTTTCAAAGATTATAGAATATGGCATTTTAAATGTTTTAATAACTTAGGGTTTTTTATAACAATGAGACACTCTGCTCCTGGCAGCACCAATCTACTTCAAGAAGAAGATGGGTATTGAAGAGGATCCTTATGGAGTTGGATAGCCATTTGGGCAAGAAACTGCTCTTGCCTGGACTGTTGCATAAACTGGACACAAAGAACCCTCAGAGAGAGGACTACTGAACTTGCCTAAAGGTGAGATGATCTTTCAGGGTTCCTGATTCATGAAAGAGTCTGCAAGACATTCTTCAGGATAAGCAGATAGTGACTGCCTTTGAAATTTCCTGCTTCATGAAAATGTCTGCCGGAAACTATGGGCCTGTAGGCCAAAGATGGATGCCCCAACGGTATAGAGGAACTTTGGGTGACTGTCCAGGCAGCAAAATGTCTCTGTCATTTCTAGAGTTTTGAAAGTTGCTTATATCTTGTTTATTTAGGTAATATTATATCCTTCTGGAATCTTTGATGCAGTTAAAAATAGATAGATATGCATAGTTGTTTTCCTTTGTTATGATAAAAGATAAAATAGATATAAATATTGTAACTATAATTCTTGCTTGATAACTGTTTTGTTATATGTAATTTTGCTATGTTCAAGTTAAAGCCCTCTTTTTTTGTTTAAACAGAAAAAGGGGAAATGATGTGGGAGTGTATATCAATCTGTTGATTTCATTGGTTAAGTAATAAAGAAACTGCTTGGCCCTGATAGGTTAAAACATAGGTGGGAGGAGTAGGCAGAACAGAATGCTGGGAGGAAGAGGAAATGAGCTCAGAGGCCATGCTCCCCTCTCCCTGGCAGACACGATGAGAAACTCCGACCCGGGATGGATGTAGGCTAGAATCTTCCCGGTAAGTGCACCTTGGGGTGCTACACGCATTATTAGAAATGGGCTAGTCCAGGTGCGAGAGTTAGCTGAGAAGAGGCTAGATATAATGGGCCAAGCAGGGTTTAAAAGAATACAGTTTATGTGTTGTTATTTCGGGTAAAGCTAGCTGGTGGCGGAAGCTGGGTGGCAGAATGCAACCCACAGCTCCTCTGATAATTGGCTGCTTTGTAAAACATGCTCATTGGGAAGCATGGACATCATAGTATTTTCTAATGTGGTCACTTTTACAAAGAAAGAGTCACATTTCTGGATCATTGCTGCTAAGTAATCTGGAGCCTGCAGCACAGTGTTTGAAATATTTTTATTTTGATCTTCCCACCAACTACCTGCAAATGTCACCCCTAATTTATTCTTTTACTTGTTTGATTTTAACACTTTTACCCAAAAATAATATACACTTCTCTATTTAAACTTGTATTACTTGAGTATTGGTAAGTATTCTCAAATTCTTTTGGAAACTAAGAATGATGTTTGAATATATGTATATTTTATGGCCACATAAAATGAACCTACTTGAAAATAGATAAAGTTAAAATAGTATATATTAATTAACAGTTATATTCTTAGCCTAGTCTTAAAAGATTGCTGTGATAGGCAGGTAATGGTGGTGCTCACCATTAATCCCAGCACTTGGGAGACAGAGGCAAGCAGACCTCTGTGAGTTCCAGACCAGCCTGCTCTACAAAGTAAGTTCTAGTACAATCAAGACTACACAGAGAAACCTTGTCTCAATACCAAAAGAAAAATTTGCTGTTGTTACAAAATATATTTTATCAGAGTTCTACAATACTACACTAAACATTCCTTTCTTCATGAACCAAACTCTGAACTTTCAGAACAGGCTGTATTTTATTAATTTGTTTGTCTCAACAAACCTCTGATACTTCTACCTTGATATTTTAAAACCTTTAGCTGTGGTAAAGCTCATAGTGATTGAGGAGTCTGTCCTCCAGACCTGCTTATACTTTTTTTAGTTTCCTAACAAACTTGTTTTCTTTGTCCTTGCCATGTTTGGTACTTATTTACTTTAAACAATAAAGTCAAGACATCTTTTGCTAGCATCTACCAATCTGTTTTCTACACTGGTGGGTTTAATGGAGGTCAGCAGTGCCCTTCCCACAGGTCCTTACTGTGGATGTCACAGCCATTCAGTGACTACTTTACTCACAAACTTACTTAGTGATAAACTTAAACCTTAGCCATCCTCATACTTGACTTCTCTGCAACTTAATTTTTTTGATCGTAAACATTTTTTTTTTATTCAACCAATGCTTCCCCTTCCCCATTTCATGGTCGCTTGTAATTTCAGCTATATGTTTGGTTCCAAAGGATAAAAACACTGCCTGAATTGTGAACCAGGATAATTACGTAATTGACAGTTTTCAATGAAAATATAGAAACTTGTTACGTCAAAAACCTCCCCAAAGGCTCATGTGTTAAATAAATGTTTGGTTGCCAGTTGAGGGACTTTTGACATGATTGGATCATGAGAGTTCTGTGTTCCAAACTAAACTACTAAGAGATAGGAATAATTTGAGGAAATAAACCATCGAGAATGTGTATTTGAAGACTTTGTTTTGTCCCAGAGCCTTCTCTCTATCTTTTGTCTGCTTCCTGGATGCTTCAGTGTGAGAAGCTTTCCTCCACCATGCCCGTCCACCATGATGCTTCTTCCTGCCACAGACCTGAGAAAAAGGGAACCAGATAATCAGGCATCAATGGTCCTAAAGTCATGAGCTAAAATAAGTCTTTCTTCTTGTGTTTTTCTCAGATGTTTAGTCACACCGTGATCTGAGAGCAGGGTCTGATGTGCTGGACAAGAGATCGCATACCCATGAGGAAGATGCTAGTGAACTTGATGAGCATCTTTGAAGACCACATCCAGGACAACTCTCCACCACCCAGGGTACAAAAATACACAAAGCTCTCTAAATTACCAGCTGTTATGATCATTGTCGAATCTTTTTGAGGTATTTCTATCTTTTCAAAGACCTTGAAAATTGCCTTCAAAATGAAGATTTTGGTGCTCTTGCTTTGAAACGTGGTTAAGCTGCAGGCACGGCACAGTCTGGTCTGTCAGAGTCTGCTTCTGACATAGCTAATGTGATATATGGTGCAGAATTTTTAGTTTCCCTGACCTTAAGTTCTGCCAGTAAATGGAGGCTAATATAATGTAAACAAGTGATCCATACCACACCTTGCATAGTGATACTAACAAGATAATGTATTAATGAAGTGACTTGAGCTACCAATGCTAGAGGCATCATAGAAATTACTTTGTGTAGAAGGTTTTCTTCTCATGTGTTCCTTTCATTGGTTAATGAATAAAAAAATCTGCTTTGGGCCTGATAGGACAGGACTTAGGTAGGCCGAGAAGACAACTGAATTCTGGGAGGAAGAAAGAGTCAGAGACCCGCCATGGAGCCGCCAGGTCAGACATGTTAAATCTTTCCCAGTAAGCCACGACTTTAGGGTGATATACAGATTAATAGAAATGGTTTAAATTAAGATGTGAGATTAGCCAATAAGAAACTAGAGCTAATGGGCCAAGCAGTGTTTTTGAGTACAGTTTGTGATTATTTCAAGTGTAAGCTAGCCGGGCGGCAGGGAAAAACAAGCCTCTCTCCTTGCAACAATTACTAACCATTATTAACCACTAAAGACAGGCTTTCTGCTACCCTCCCTAGAGAATCATCTAAAGTGACTGCTAGAATTTTCTATAAGACTGTCACACCTATTACACATTTGCTAAAAATGATCAGAGACAACAAACACTGGAGCTGGTATTAGGGTACATGCATCTCCATCAGAAGGTGCCACGGGATGACATCCAAGAAGGCCACATAATCACCAGCATATAGACCACTAACATGCTGGTGAGTGTCTTCAGTGACAATGATTTTTTTTTATTTTATTTAATTTATTTATTTATTTATTTATTTATTTATTTATTTATTTATTTATTTATTTTTGTGAGCCAGTCAGGTCTTCTATACCAATTGCATTTGCATGGTCATGTAATATTATTTGGGCAGGTTTGACATTTAGAAGTAAAATAAAAGTTCTTTAGTGCATCAGTTTCTTTCCTGACATTTTAGTGTTTGTAGTCATCTGTAAGAGTGGTAGCTGACATAAAACTATTTATGTTTTAAAGTCACATGACATACCATGGGAAGAACTAAATACTATACAGACCTTTATAGATCCCAGGGATCTGAAACATTCAAAGACTAAAGAAGATATCTTGAATCCCTGGTTTCTACAGCACTGATTGATTTTCAAGTATAAAGACCACTGTAAACATTTCAAAGGACTGGGGATAGTTTAGTGCTAGAGTCCTTGCTTAGAATGTGCAAGGCCTCTGGTTTCATTCCAGCAGGGAAGACAGACAGACACCTTTTAAAGAAAGAAATCTTTTAAAGTGCATTGTTTGTATTGTTTCCCTCCCTCCCTCCCTCCCTCCCTCCCTCCCTCCCTCCTCCCTTTCTCTCTTTCTTTCTTTTAAATCAAATTCCACACCCCTTCCCACCTTTTTCTCCCCTCAAAAATCTCTTGGAACATTTAAGTAGTATATTAGGTCAGTTTTTCCAGTTGCTTAAGGGCTGGTATAGTATTAACAAAATAACTCAATGGCAAAACTTTGCTCATCAGTTTTTTTTTTTTTTTTTTTTTTTTTTTTTTTTTTTTTTTTTTTATTGT
>NW_026068240.1:317951-399378 GCF_014885135.2 Alexandromys fortis
CTTTTTTTTTTTTTTTTTTTTTTTTTTTTTTTTTTTTTTTTAGAAAAAGGTGAGGAGTTTAATAGTTGAAAATAAGTAAAGACACACCTGGAAGCTTATGTTCTAAATTAAACGAATAGTTCATGGATTTTCAGACATCTGCTCTTTCCAGAACAATGTTTGAAAACAAATGCTGTTTTTGATAATGGCTGCCCTTGAGTAAAAGTGCAAGAAAACACAAGACGGTGATTAAGAGTTGCTGTCCTCTTTGCCACTATGGGTAAACAAACCTTCTTCTCTACAGCAGGCACACTCTTCCCTCTGCCACTCTAATCCAGATTGTTTCCCTATTCCACCTCTCCCCTTGTCTATATGCTGATCCAGACTTAGTACCTAGTCTTGTGGTGGAGTTTATATACTGAAAGATTGGTACAGAAAGAATTACAGGTTTGCTGAGAGCAGCATAGAGGCCAATTGGGAAAGCAAAGGAGTTTCTGGAGTGTAGCTCTCACCATGAGCCTCCCACAGACACAACATCTTTGGGCAACTTTGTTTTGGATTCTTGGCCATGACACAAGACTTGCTACAGCAGAAAAACTGAGGTGAGCCCAGCAGGCTGTATTTGATTTGACCTGCAGATGAATCCAGTATACAGGTTTAAAACAACCAGACTGAGGGACAGTGGATGACTGGGGTGACGGGAGTGCAAGACAAATCTACTAAGAACTACAAGCAATAGCGTTTGCCTGTGTTCCCTAGATGCTCTGATCTTTCAGCAAGGCACTTGCACTGGCCTTCCTGAAGTGTTATGGTCCTTAGGTGATATCAATAAAACTACCCAAGACCCTGGAGGTGCTTTCCCTGTGGGTAAGGGCTTCTTGTGAATTTTATTTTAACTTGGAAGGTTATTCATTTCAAAGGAATCTTGGAATGTAAATTGTTCTTTGTTATTCTGTTTCCTCCATAAGAAAGAAAGAGTTCAGACAGATGGTTAAATTGGATTCCATAAAAAATGTACTTACCTTTCTGAAAACAGTTTTTCAAGGAAAGACCTGAGGTTTTTGTTTATTTTTTAATTAGTTTGCTAAATTTTGATGAAAGATTGAGCTCTGTCAGTCTGTAGTGTGCTAAGGACTTTTAATTTTGGACATGATACTTGGTAAAATCCAACCACAGAGTTTTTTTTTTTTTAAGACATATGCATTATTTTTAATGGATTATTTGCTTGGATAGCAAGTACAAGGCAAAGTACTTGGGAAGGAATTGGGAGGCAATATGGGCAGAGTGTCAGAACTAAAATTCACAATGCCTCGGGAGCAACTACAGAGTTTTTAAAGGACTGTCGGGAAACTTGAGAATTCAAAGAAATTTGCATATTACATAATTCAATTTTTTTTTACTCAGTTTTCCATATAATTTACCCTATAAGAGGAAAGTTTATTATTGGACCATTTAGGTTTTTATTTTTTATTTTATTTTAATATTTTATATGGGTGGCTGGAGAGACAGCTGTGGGTGCTCGAACCAAACTCTTATATTGTTTGGTTGTGAGCCCAGTCTTTAATGGCTGATCCATCTCTCCAGCCCCCATTTAGGTTTTTAGGTATGCTACCTTTTAAGATATTTTTTTTCCATGTCTTGGAAAATGCCACTCCTCCATTTCCTTCTTTTTTCTTTTTCCATTCTTCCTTTTGTTACTCATTATAAAGTCAGAAAAGGCTTTTAGTTTTCTTTAAGATGTCTTTTTTTATGTCAATCATATCTTTCTTGGTACCTTACTGTGGCTTGGAGCTTACTGTATAGTACAGTCCAGCCTTGACCATGCAGAAATTTCACTGCCTCAGCTTCCAAAGACTCGTATTAAGAGTACAAATTACCTCTTTCAGGAAAACAACAACAAAAATCAAAAATCTTCTTTTAAAATGAAGTCAATAATTTAAAAGAATTATGTCAAATAGGAAGTTTAGCTTGAAGGAGTTATATCCAATATGCTATTAAGAACAAGCAAAAATTGCTGGTATGTGAGCTGGAAGACTGGCCAGTTTAGGACACAACATTGGGGACATTAAGACAGAGAAAATGAAATCTTGTGTGACCAGCTATGTGTGCTGGCTCTAACATTAGGGAGAATGATTTTCTGTCAGTCACTTGCTTTTCAAATTAGTCGTGTCCAGTTACTTAGGCTTGAAAAAAATATTTCTTTTGCATATAATTTTTCTTTTACAGTAGTCTTACTTGCATATGTCTTTGCACCATGTGCATGAAGTGCCTTCAGAGGCCAGAAGATGGTGTTAGATGGTCTGGAACTAAAGTTCCATTGGCAGGGAACCACTATAAAAATGCTGGGAATTGAACCCCATTTCTTCTGGAAGAGTAACAAGTGCTTCAAACACAACCATATCTCCAGCCCCTTGAGTCACGTAGGAGGGCCTTCTGTATTTGTGTTGCTTTCATTGGTTAATCAATAAAGAAACTGCTTGGCCTGATAGGGCAGAACTTAGGTAGGCAGAGAAGAAAGAACTGAATTCTGGGAGGAAGGAAGCAGAGTCAGAAAGACACCTTGGAGCCGCTAGAGACAGACTTACCGACTCTTTCCTGGTAGGCCACTGCCACGTAGTGATACAGATTAACAGAAATGGGTTAAATCAAGATGTGAGAGTTAGCCAATAAGAGGCTAGAGATAATGGGCCAAGCAGTAATTTAATTAATATAATTTCTGTGTGGTTATTTTGGATGTAAAACCCAAACAGCCAGAACAAACAGCGGCCGCTTCTCCCATAACACTTGAGGCTTATTGTTTTTTCCACTGAAAATCATATTTTTAAAAATATGGTTTTAACTCTCAAGGACCAAAGAGAGATCTGTATGTAACATTAACTAAATCTGACTCAGGAAATGAAAAACCTAAATATCATGTATATACTTTTAACGGTAATTCATCTGTCTTCACTGTTGAATAGTATTCTGTTATATTAAAACACCACAATTTATGTATCCATTTATGTGATAAAAGACATTTGTTTATATTCAGTTTGTATTTGGAAAATTAATAAGCATTCACATGTAATTTCCTTTTTAAATTATTTCTTTTACTTTTGAGATTATAATATAATTATATTTCTCTCTTTCCTTTCCTCCCTTCAAGCATTCACACATATCCCTCCTTGCTCTCTTTCAAGTTCATAGTTGTTAGGAAATGAATTACATTTGTAATTATTTTCTCATTAATTATTGCTACATACATATGCATATACATATATATTCCTAAATTGCTTAGTCTGTATAATTTTACTTGTATGTAGTTTTCACGGTTGACCATTCAATACTGGCTAACCAATTGGTGTTCTCTGTTGAAGATTATTTTGTCAGAATTTAGCATTCTTTAGTTGCCTGTATAGTTTTAGAAATCAACGAAATGAAATTGGAATCCCTGGGTAACAGGCTGTGAAGTTCATCAAAAATCTTGCCAGATGGACTTCCAAGTAGTTGTATCTATGAATACTTCCACTAGAGTATACACAATTTCCCTTTTTGCTGGGTTTCCTGTTTTAGGCTACATTATTGGTGAGATTTCATAGGTCAAGTTTTCCTGGCATATACAAAAGACCCTATCATAAAGCATACTTCCTGGTCCTCTGGGTCTTCCAATTTTCCTACCCATTCTCCTGAAAGGTTTCCTGTGCCTCAGGTATGGTTGTGTTTTAGATATCTGTTGCTGAAGGGCACTCCATGGTCAGTTGTTCTCTGCATTTGGACCAGTTGTGGCTTTCTGCAATCATCCATCTGCTACAGCTTTAGTGAAGAGTGAGTGCTATACCTATATATGGGTATAAGGATTCATATTTAGAATGCAGTTAGAATGTTTTTATATTTATTTATTAAGTATACAATATTCTGTCTGTGTGTCAGCCTGTAGGACAGAAGAAGGCATCAGATCTCATTTCAGATGGTTGTGGGCCACCATATGGTTGCTGGGATTTGAACTCAGGACCTTTGGAAGAGCAGGCAACACTCTTAGCCACTGAGCCATCTCGCCAGTCCTGCATTTTACTTTATTACATACTAATCCAAGCCCTCCACTCCTGCTCCGTGCACCTTCCCCTCACCCTTCCCCTCCATTTATTTCTCAGAGAGTATAAGGCCTTGCATGGGGGGGGGGAGTCAACAAATTTGATCACATCACCATGTTGAGGTAGAACCAAGGTCCTCCTGCTTGTGTCTAAGTGGAACAAGGTTTCTCTTTAAAGGATATGGGCTCCAAAATGTCTGATCATTCATTAGAGATTACTCCTGATCCCATAGCCAGTGGCCCCACGACTGCTAAAGCTACCCACTGTCACTTGCTTTTAGGGGGTCTAGATAGATCTGATGCAGGTTTCCTAGTTGTCAGTCCAGAGTCAGTGACCTCTCACTAATTCTGGGTAGCTTTTTCTGTGAGTCTTTTCATCAGAGTCCTGACCCCTTTGCTCATGTTATTACTCCTTCCTCTCTTTGACAGGAGTCCAGGAGCTATGTCCAGTGGTTAGTTCCACAACTAATCACTCTGCATCTGCCTCTCTGCATCTGCTTCCATCAGTTATCAGATGAAGGTTTTTAGGAGACACTGTTTATAATATTCTCCTTCCTAGGCAGATCCATGTATTATTTCTCTTAGGCTCCTCTTTGCTACCTAGCTTCTCTGGGGTTGTAGACTGTAAGCTGGCCATCCTTTCTTTTTGCCCAATATTCACTTATATGAGTGAGTACATGCCATAATTGTCATTCTGGGTCTGGGTTACCACACTCACGATGATTTTCCCCACTTCTGTCCATTTGCCTGCAAATTTCAAGATGCTGTTGTTTTGTATTGCTGAGTAGTACTCCATTGTGTCAATGTACCACATTTTCTTTATACATTCTATAGTTGAGGGGCATCTGGGTTATTACCAGGTTCTGGCTATTACGAATAATGCTGTTATGAACAAAGTTGAGCAAGTGTCCTTGTGGTATAAGTGTGCCTTCTTTGGCTATATATCCAAAAGTGGTATTGCTGGGTCATGAGGTAGACTGATCCTAATTTTCTGAGAAACCGCCATAGTGATTTCCAAAGTGGCTGTATAAGTTTGCACTCCCACTAGCAGAGGAGGAGTGTTCTCCTTTCTTCACATCCTCCACATAAGGTGCCATCAATGTTTTTTATCTTAACCATTCTGACAGGTGTATGATGGTATATCAAAGCTGTTTTGATTTGCATTTCCCTGATAGCTAGGATGCTGAACAATTTATTAAATGTTGTTCAGGCATTCACAGTTTTTTTTTTCTGTTGAGAATTCTCTGTTTAGATCAGACTCCATTTTTTAATTGGATTATTTGGTATTTTGGTATTTAGTTTCTTAAGTTCTTTTTGTATTTTGGAGATCAGCCCTCTGTCAGATGTGGGGCTGGTGAAGATCTTTTCACATTCCAAAGTCTTCCATTTTGTCTTGTTGACCATGTCATTTGTCTTACAGAAACTTTTCAGTTTTAGGACTTTCTGTTAATTAATTCTTTCTCTCAGTGCCTGAGGTACTGGGGTTATATTTAGGAAGTGGTCCTTTGTGCCAATGTGTCCAAGTATACTTTCTCTTCTATGATGTTTAGTATGTTGGATTTATGTTGAGGTCTTTGATCCATTTAGACTTGCGTTTTGCGCATGGTATACAAATAGAGATGGATCTATTTGTATTCTTCTACATGCTGATGTCCAGTTATACTAGCACCATTTGTTGAAAATGCTTTCTTTTTTTTTTAGCTCATAGTTTCAGAGTTTCTGTAAAAAATCAGGTGTTCATAGGTATGTGGATGGATATCCAGGTCTTTGATTTGATTCCATTGGTCAACCTGTCTTGCTTTATGCCAATACCAAGCTGTTTTCATTACTGTAGCTCTGTAATCACGCTTGAAGTCAGGGATGGTGATACCTCCAGAAGTTCCTTTATTGTACAGGAATATTGTTTTGGCTCTCCTGGGTTTTTTGTTTTTCCATATGAAGTTGAGTATTGTTCTTTTAAGGTCTGTGAGGAACTGTGTTGGGATTTTGATGGGGATTGCATTGAATCTGTAGATTGCTTTTGGTAAGATTAGCATTTTTACTGTGTAATCCTATCTATACAAGAGCATGGCAGATCTTTCCATTTTCTGGTGTCCTTTTCAATTTCTTTCTTGAAAGACTTAAAGTTCTTGTCATGAAGGTCTTTTACTTGTTTGGTTAGTATTACCCCAAGATATTTTTTGTTGTTTGTGGCTATTGTGAAGGGTGATGTTTCTCTGATTTCTTTCTCAGCCCATTTATCATCTATATATAGGATGGCTACTGATTTCTTTGAGTTAATCTTGTGTCCTGCCATATTATTAAAGGTGTTTATCAGCTGTAGAAGTTTCCTCATAGAATTTTGGGGGTCACTTATGTGTACTATGATGTCATCCGTAAATAGCAAGAATTTGACTTCTTTCCTTCTAATTTGTATCTCCTTGATCTCCTATTGTTGTCTTATTGATCAAGCTAGCACCTCAAGTACTATAATGAATAGATATGGAAAGAATGGACAGCATTATTTTGTTCCTGATTTTCGTGGGATTGCTTTGAGTTTCTTCTCTCCATTAAGTTTGATGTTAGCTATTGGCTTTCTATATATTGTCTTTATTATATTTAGGAATGTTTCTGGTATTCCTGATCTCTCCAAGACCTTTATCATGAAGGGGTTTGGAATTTTGTCAAAGGCTTTTCATAGTCTAATGAGATTATTATGTGTTTTTTTCTGTTTGTTTATGTTATTGATTACTAAAAGCTTAAACTGAACATTACTAAAGCTTAAATTGTTCCTCAAATCCCATATACTAATAGTGGGACATTTCAACACTCTACTCTTACCATAGGACAGGTCTACCAAACAGAGACTTGATAGAAATAAAGGAACTAACATGTCATTTCTCAAATGAGCTTAATAGACATCTATAGAACATTACTCTCAACCCTAAGAGTCCATCTTTTTCTCAGTACCCCAATGGAGCCGACTCTAAAATTGACCTCAAACTCAATAACAGACAAACCTTAACAGATACAAAAAATTGTAATAACCCCCTGTATCTTATCAGATCACCATGACTTAAAAGTTAGAATTCAACAACACTAACTGCAGAAAACCCACAAACTCATAGAAATTGAGCAATGTTCAAGTGAACCACCACTGGGTCAAAGAAGAAATAAAGAAACACATTAAAGACTTCCTAAACTTATGGGACAAAATGAAAGCAGTCCACAAAGGAAAGTTCATAGCACTAAATGACTACATAAAGAAGTTGGAGAAAATCTCATACTAGTGAAATAACAGAACATATGAAAGCCCTAGAACAAAAAGAAGCAAACTCACCCAGGGGCAGATGACAGCAAATAATCAAACTGAGAGCTGAAATCAATAAAATAGAAACAAAGAAAACAATAGAAAGATTCAATGACACAAAGAGCTGGTTCTTAAAAAAAAATCAACAAGATAGACAAACCTTTATCCAAACTAACCAAAGGCCCAGAGGAATACACAAATTAGCAAAATCAGAAATGAAAGGGGGAACATAACAAGAGACACAGAGGAAATGTAGAGAATCATCAGGTCATACTTCAAAAACTTACTCCACTAAATTGGAAAATTTAAAGGAAATGGACAATTTCCTGGATATGTTCCACACACCAAAATTGAATCAAGACCTGATAAACAAATTAAATAGACCTATAACCCCTAAGTAAATAGAAGCTGTCATCAAAAGCCTCCCCCACCCAAAAAAGCCCAGGACCAGATGATTTCAGTGCAAAATTCTATCAGAATTTCAAAACAGAGTTACTACAAATACTCATCAAATTGTTCTACACAATAGAAACTGAAGGAGTATTACCAAACTCTTTTTACAGTTACCCTGATAACCAAGTCACAGAAAGGCACAACTAAGAAAGAGAATTACAGACCAATTTTCCTCATGAACATTGACAGAAAAATACTCAACAAAACCCTGGCAAACTGAATCCAAGAATACATCAGAAAAATTATCCACCGTAGTCAAGTAGGCTTCCTCCCAGAAATACAGGGGTAGTTCAACATACAAGATATGTCAGTGTAATCCACCACATAAGCAGTTAGAAATTATACAGGTTTAGGAAAGTTGTGGTCATACATTGTCCTCTGGGGTCACAGGCCTCAGCAGGATCAGTTTATAGTGTCTGGAATAAACTCCCTTCTGTTAAGCAGGCCTTAAATCCCGTTAGATGACTGTTGCTTATCCTCAGTACCAATATTACACCTTGATTGCTTTTTTCCTTGGGCAGCTTCCATAGCTTCTTGTAGTATTATGAGAATTAATACTTAGGAAGGAGGCTTCCAAGTCAGATTTAACTGATTTCTCCTGTATCTTAAGTGTCTGTTGTCTTTAGCAATAGGATTTTACTTTCAATTTCCTGGAGGCAACAAAGGGCAATGGTACTAATTTATATCATTAGGGTGCTTTTGGGATTCCTTTGACCAACGACTCAAAAAAAAAAGGTTTCCCAGTCCTGGCACTGAAGTTTTCTTAGATGTTTATGGCTTTTGGGGGAGCATTATCATCCTAAGTGCTATAAGTTCATTTAAACTATATACATTTGTAATTTATATATACACAATTTTAAAGTAAATATAAAATAATATGATTCCTTATGGCCTTTTCAAATCTTTGGTGTTCTTTATCCCTCCTCTCTGAATTAGCTTCACTCCCCCCTCTTCTGGTCAGTCCCCCCTCCATTTTTTTCTGTTTCTCCTTCATAGCATCTTCAATGCAGCAGTGCTTGGAGGCAAAGGCAGGTGGACCTCTGAGTTTAACTCCAGTCTGGTTTACACAGAAAGTTACAGGCCATCGAGGGTTACATAGGAAGATATTGGACAGGGGGAAGGGATATTATTGCTTTTGACATGGACAACCAATTATTCATGACACCCACATGGCTGCCTCAGTCAGGTAGATATCAAGATTTCATATGAGTGTGAGATTCCTTCTGGGGTGTCCATTCTGTATCCTTGGCATATTTCTGTTCTGATTTCACATTATATTCCTTAGTGCACATTTATAATAAATGCTGATAGCTAACAGGCAGTGAGCACTATCTGAATTATTATCTTTAGCATTTGTCTTAAGCGTTTTCAATGACAAAACATGTTTTAAAACAACATGCTTCAAAAACAGCATATTTTATATGATAACTATTAACAATTTTGACTTCAATTAAAAATAAAGGAGAGAAATTACAAATATACTCATAGACATATAATATATATCTAATGTAATTTTTCTTGGGATTGCATTGGACATATGTAGAAGAATTTGGGATTTTTCAGATTAGTTTTATTTACTTTTCTAGTCATCAGAGATTATCCATTTATTAATATGTCAACTTACTATTCTTTCTCTTATCTCAGGCTTTTATTGGTTGTTTTATATTGACATACTAATGAAGGTATTTCCACAATAAATTCATTGTTTAGGGTTAATCTAGAATTAACATTTTTCAAAATAGCAATAACATTCATTTCAGGACATTTAGTAGAAGCAGAGACCTCTGCTCTGTGTAACAGCTCTGGCTGTCCTGGAATTTGCTTTATTAGACTAGGCTGGCCTTGAACTCACAGAAATCCTTTTGCCTCTGCCTACTGAGTGCTGGGAAAAGACATGAGTGACCACTGCCTATCTCTGTATAGATACTTACATGACGTTTTCTGTTTAAATAAGAATAACCAGTTTTTAGGTTGTTTCCTTTGTCAACCTGCTTATATATTCATACAATAAATATATCCTCCAATTGCTTTGTAGATGGCAAAATGCTAATCAGTGAAAGAGCCTATTGCTGGCCACGAGGAATTGCTCAAAGTAGATCCGAAGGAAATTTGGTTGACATGGAAGTCTCAAAACTCTCAAAAAATCATATTACAGGTACAAGAATTTATAATATGGTAATGTTGCTGTGTAATTAAGTCAAATGATTTTCTATACATATGGAATGTTTGCCTCTAAAAATTGCTATAGAAGATATACAAAATTCTCAAGTACAAGTGCTATCAGAAATAGAATAACATTAAAGATAAATGCTTTCTTTTTAAATTGATTTTATTGAGCTTTGCTCCCCTCTCTGTCTCTCCTCTCCCTTTTAATCCTCTCCCATGGCCCGCATGCTCCCAATTAATAAGGAGATCTTGTTTTTTTTCTACTTCCCATGATAATTAGATCCATGTATGTTTCTCTTTGGGTCCTCATTGTTGTCTAGGTTCTCTGGAATCATGATTTGTAGGCTAGCTTTCTTTGTTTTATGTTTAAAAACCACTTATGAGTAAGTAGATATGATAATTCTCTTTCTGGTTCTAGGTTACCTCACTCAATACGATCTTTTCTAGCTCCATCCATTTGCCAGCAAATTTTGAGACATTGCTATTTTTTCTGCTGTGTAGTACTCCATTGTGTAAATGTAGCACATTTTCCTTATCCATTCTTCAGTTAAGAGGCATTTAGGTTGTTTCCAGGTTCAGACTATGACAAACAATGCTGCTATGAACATAGTTGAGCACATGTCCTTGTGGCACGATGGGGCATCCTTTGGCTATATACCCTAAAGTGGTATTACTGGGTCTTGAAAAAGGTTATTTCCTAATTTTCTGAGAAATCGCCACACTGATGTCCAAAGGGGCTGTACCAATTTGTACTCCACCAGCAATTCAGGAGTGTTTCTTAACCCCACATCCTCTATAGTATAAGTCATCCATAACACAAGTTGTCATAACTTGGCCATTCTTACAGGTGTAAGATGGAATCTCAGAGTTGTTTTGATTTGCATTTCTCTGATGACTAAGGATGTTGAGCATTTCCTTAAGTGTCTTTCAGCCATTTTAGACTCCTCTGTTGAGAGTTCTCTGTTTAGGTCTGTACTCCATTTTTATTGGATTATTTGTTCTTTTGATGACCAATTTCTTGAGTTCTTTGTATATTTTGGAGATCAGACCTCTGTCTGATGTGGGGTTGGTGAAGATCTTTTCCCATTCTGTAGGCTGTCATTTTGTCTCATTGATCATATCCTTTGCTTTACAGAAGCATCTCACTTTCAGGAAGTCCTATTTATTAATTGTTTCTCTCAGTATCTGTGCTGCTGGGATTATATTTAGGAAGTGGTCTTCTGTACCAATGCATTCAAGTGTACTTCTCACTTTCTCTTCTATAAGGTTCAGTGTGGCTGGCTTTATGTTGAGGTCTTTGGTCCATTTGGACCTGAGTTTTGCTCATCGAGAGAGAGATGGATCTATTTTCATTCTTCTACATGTTGATATCCAGTTATGCCAGAACCATTTGTTAAATATGTTTTCTTTTTTCCATTTAATATTTTTTGCATCTTTGTTAAAAATTAGGTGTTCGAAGGTTTGTAGATTAATATCCAGGTCTTTGATTAAGTTCCATTGATCTTTCTGTCTATTTTTATGCCAATACCAGGCTGGTTTCAGTACTGTAGCTCTGTAGTAGAGTTTGAAGTCAGGAATTATGATACCTCCAATGTTTCTTTTATTTAGGGTTGTTTTGGCTATTCTGGGTTTCTTGCTTTTCCATATAAAGTGAAGTATTGTTCTTTTGAGGTCTGTAAAGAATTTTACTGGGATTTTGATGGGCCTTGCATTGAATCTGTAGATTGCTTTTGGTAAGATTGCCATTTTTACTATGGTAATTTTACCTACCCAAGAGCATGGGAGATCTTTCCACTTCTGGCGTCTTCTTCAATTTCTTTCTTCAAAGATTTAAAGTTCTTGTCATACAAGTCTTCCCCTTGTTTGGTTAGAATTACTCTGAGATATTTTATGCTATTTGTGGCTATTTTGGCAGTTTCTCTGATTTCTATCTTGGCCTATTGATAAGTGCTTTCTTTATAAAGTACAGTTATTAGTGTGCTAGGGCTAGAGAGATGCCTTTGTGTATGAAATGCTTGCCATTAGGCATGAAGACAAGACTTTATTTTGCCTTAATACAGTAAATACCAGGCATGGGTATTCATCTGTAGTTCCAGTGCTAGGGGATCAGAGACAGGGAGATATCTGGAGCTTACTGCCCAGAAAATCAGTGAGCTCTAGGTTCAATGAGAGACCCTGTCTCAAAATATAAGGTGAACCTTGATAGAGGGAAACACCTGATGTTGACATCTGTTCTCCACATATAGATGTAATTGTATACATACCTCCCGCACAGGTACTGTGCGCATGTGCGCCCGTGTGTGCACACACACATGTACCACATACACACACCACACACATGCCCCTCACACACATGCACACACATAAACCACATGCACATGCACCCACATACATGCACCACACACATGCCCCATAGACACATGCACACATATATCACACACACAAATATAGCATATTGACAGATTACAATAAATATCATTAATTTATAAATTCATTAATAAACAAATAGTATGTCCTGCAAATGTTGTGAACTTGAGGGTGACAAGCAGGGACTGATGCAGCCTAGTAATTTTTATGGTGCAGAATCCAATTGACCTGATGCTCATAGTAAAAAATGAGTTTTGAGAGAGTTGGGGTAGATGAATAGAGGATGTGTGATAACAAGTGAAATACTCTTTCTGTTTTTCAAAATCCATTTTATACCTTTTAATAAGCAACATAACTTACTTAAAGCAAAATAAAACCTTCATTAGGAAAAAAGTAACAGTTTTCTGAAACTCTTGTTTCTAGAAAACTTCCAATGACTCAGTTGTCCCTGTGGCTTTCATTGTCCCTATAGCAGTATCAACTGTGCATGTCTTCATGTTTGTGACTAGTCATTAGACTAGTAGAAAGAGGCAAACAAAAGCCACTCTAAACATAAAATGACCTTGATTACATTGTTTTTATGTGTTCCTCAAGCCCTTTCCAGAGAAACAGTGAAGTGTTTCTGTTTCTAGTGGCATCCCATATTTTACCATTACAATTTTTCAGAAGTTCAATGAATTCCTGCAGGCAGTAATTTCACTGTCAATCTGGTTTTTCAATGTGTCTTTCACACACATTCAAAAAGTAATGTTGTTTATTAATGCAGTGTTGCCAGAAATTAATTAATTAATGACAATTTTAACTTACAAAGTAGTTTTGAAAACTACTCAATTTCATAAGGGTATGTTTGACATTCCTTAGATTTTATTTGAAAAGAAAGACTTTAAATTAATTTTTTGGATATAATGAGACCAACAGCTCAATGTTTAGAAAAATTATGGATGTTGGCTACTTTTTTTCAGTGTTTATTTAGGTAAATGAAACATAAAATACTTAGAAATAACTTTATGTAAGTAAAGTAAATGTGTTAAATGTGTTATTAATGTGTTGTTATAAATAATTATATACTGTACTCAACATACATTTACTTTATATTTCATGATCCTTTAAAATAGAATTAATGTATCTGTACTTACAATAACTTGGTATAAACTTCCCCTTTCCTCATTTTTAAATAAGTGGATATGGTTTTACTACTAAGCTTGTAGTGGAGAACAGCATCAAACATCAAAGCCTAAAGGAAGTTTTGAATTTGTAACCTATGAATAAATTAATCATGGTTTTATCTCAGATTCCCACTTATTTTTTTCTTTGCATTGTTTTTGCTTAAATAACAAGCATGCCAAGGGTTAGACTTGCCTCACAACTGGACAGAAGCTTCTACTCACCATGGTGATAGTGTTGCCAAAGGAACTATCTGCTTCAAACCCATTTCTGGAGGACATCACTAAGCTAAGAAAAAAGCAAAAGAGAGATAATATGTCCATTTTGAAGGAAGATCCTTTTCTTTTTTTAAAACAAATTGAAACAGGGAATTCTTTTGATTCCTCTGAAGATGAACTTGACATGGATCAGATGCTTAGGCCATCTTCCTCAAGGAAGTCGGAAAGGTCTAAGAGTGTTTCAGAAGTCCTGGACATCTTACATGATACGTCACATGCTCATCAGAGTATACACCACTCTGACCAAATCCTAATACAAGACTTAGAGTGTCTTCAAAATGACCGAGAAGCATACAAAATGGCTTGGTTAAGTCAACGTCAGCTAGCGCACTCTTGTATGGATCCGAATATAATTAATCAAAGTCCTGGATGGGCTCAAACACAAATTGCAGAGACCATTGCAGTTTGTAAATTAAACCACCAAGGAGGGTCAGTTCAGTTACCTGACTCAGACATCATTGTTCATGTACCCCAGGGAAACATAGCCATAGGAGAATTCCAGGAGGTATCTCTGAGAGCATTTCTGGATCCACCACCAAAGCTGAACCATAATCTCTCCTGTACTGTTAGCCCTCTTTTGGAAATAAGGTTAAGCAACCCTAAAACCATAAGAGCTATTTTGCTGGAGATGAAAATTGGAGCAGAAGTAAAAATAGATCCCCTGAGCCAAGTCATGACAAAAATGGTGTGTTTACACAGCCTGGACAGAGAAGGCCCTTTCCAAGCACTGAACAACTGCTAGGTCTACAAAGACACCATCCAAGCAAAATTTCTTGATCTGAGCCACGTAATGTACATAGTCATAGCTGTACAACTTGAGGCCATTCAGCCACCAGCTGCTACTATTTGGAATTATATTCACAAAAGCACTTCCATTGGAATTTATGGGCCCAAATATATCCATCCAGGTTTTACTGTTGTTTTTGTAGTTTGTGGGCACAATTATGTGCCAGGAAAGTTTGCAGTCTCTGACATTAGGACGGGTGGAAAAAATACATCTCCAGTAGTATTTTATCTCTGGGGAAAGCATTCATGGTTACTTGGCAAGCCACAAGATTTAATTATTTCAGCTTTTTCATGTGATCCTGATTTTGAAGTAAAGATAGAGAGAGAAAGACAAATAATTGCACAAAGGCAATTGGAAGCAGGTGCAGTCATCCATCAACAAGTTTTCTTTTCTTCAGTTGACCACAGAGAGATGCACTCATTTGTTTTCCGGGTTCATGCAGGGTCTCTGGATGGAAAACCAGTCACACAATTCTTTGTCACTTCACCTGATCCAGCCACAAACCTCAAAATGCTCTTAGATCTGCAGAGCTACTTCCAGGAGAGAAAAAGCAAGAAAGTGCCTTTGTTATCAACAGGGTTTATCAACTACCCCACTTTCCAAGTTAAAAAAGTAAAATTCACCAATTATGGGATCACAGTGAAGACGGTACTGAGGCAAAGTAAAATTGACTACTTACTTGAGTATTTAAAGGGGGATATAATTGCCCTTCTTGGAGAAGGCCCAGTAAGAGCCATTGGACAGTCCAAAGTGAAAGAGTGGTATGTAGGTGTCCTTCGAGGTAAGATTGAACTTGTACATTGTAAAAATGTCAAGGTGATTTGCAAAGAACAAGTAATGTCTATATCTGATAGTATTTTGACAACCAAGAATCTTTTGGAGCAAATTGCCTTGCCATTTAAAAATCTGACTTATATATCCTCTGTTGTATTGACTCTGGTGTCAGAAAACATTTATGATTGGAAAATTTTAGCTAATGTCCTAGACTACTCACATCTGGCACAGGAAGATTTTGATCAAATTCAAGCAGACAACGAACCAGAAAGGGTTTCTTATATTGTCAAGAAATTAAAGGAAGATTGCCATAAAGACAGAAGTACCAGGAAGTTTATTTATGAACTGATTGTGGTGAGTATTGGTTGATAATAATAATTTATTTTAGAGAACTTCAATAACTTGATGATATTTACAGCAAGCATTAGATGTGAAATGAAAAACTAGTAGTCTCAAATCCATTGAAGTCCTGAACAACTTTTCCTGCAAGGTCATAGCACTGGAGTCAATCGTGATTTTCTCAGAAAAGAGGTCTATAAGGATCATCTTTTAAGAGATTTTAAAGGTTGTGTTTTTGTTGGAACTTTTGTTTTAAATTTAAGAGATTAACTCTTTTTTTCTCAAATATTTGGACAACCCTTCAAGTATCATATAAACTCCATAACATGAACATAAAGAAAACCATAGCATAAAAGTAAAAAAAAAACAAAAAACAAAAAAACAAAACAAAACAAAAATACCTGATCTTATACAGGGTTATTTTTCAATGTTTCTTTCCTTCAAATACATAAGTATTATCCATTATTTCATCAGTTTAATGTTCTTTTGTACAGAATGCTGCATGATCCAGCAATGCTTCTACCAACACTGTATTTAATATGCTAATAGAATTCTCAAGGGTCAACTCTTTTGAGCATGTACTTTCTCAGTTAAAAACCTTGTAGAGATTATAAATAATTGGATTTAAAGCAGAAATCAATGTTATAGTAACAAAGTATCAGGATGACATTTTTTTTTAAACATTTATTTACTTATTATGTATACAGCATTCTGCCTCCATGTATGCCCGCACGCCAGAGGAGGGCACCAGATCTCAGTACAGATGGTTGTGAGCCACCATGTGGTTGCTGGGAATTTAACTCAGGACCTCTGGAAGAGCAGCCAGTGCTCTTAACCTCTGAGCCATCTCTCCAGCCCGAGGATGACATTTCTAAAGAAGATAAAAATATGAATGTAGCTAATTCTTCCTAAATGCTAAATTCTAATACTGTCTTCAAATAGCATGTGAGTGTGTGTGTGGGGGGGGGCATAAAATGTTTTTGTAAGTAAATGTTAGTAAGTGTACTGAGTAGTATAAATATGAAAACAGTACTCATATGTCTGAAAATGATGAATAAGGCAGTGGGTAGAGACACATTAAAAAGTAAGTTTTAGTAAAGCTGGAAGCAACAAAGAGAAAATGGTGGATGAATTCAATATATAGCATTAATAATAATTTGCATGTTAAAAAAATTATTCTACAATGACACCAAGAACAGTAAAACTTGAGAGTTATAATGTCTAGTTGGTGAGTGGAGAGTTTTATTATGATATGCTCTGTGCTTAGTGACTATGGGCTCCGGTGACTGAATACTAGAAGTTTTCCTACTCAGTATAAGCTACACATTGATTTTGTAATTGTTTCTTTTTGTAACTCAGATGTACAGTAGAGATGTTAAAAAAACTACAAACAAAATGTTACTTTCTTTTCTTACTAGCTCAAAATAAGTTATCATAGCCTCATGATCTGAAAGTTCAGGTCTTACCATACCTGTAGTTTGGGGAGGGCATAATAAATCATAGAATGCCTTGATTAGACAATGTTGATAGAGTGGCCCCTAATGGACCCCAAAACTATTATTAACCCTCAGTGATGCCCTTAAGACTCCCTTCTAAAAGAGGCTTAGGCCCAACCCTCTGTTAGCAAAGCAATTGAACCTTCTGTGATATAGAATTGTGTCTTCAAACACCCTTTGCATTAAGTGAAAACTTTTCTTGCTCTGTGTCTTGATATGTGAAATTGAAAAGTAAAGATAGATTGCTTTTGTCTCCTAATATGTGACATTTCTGAAAACCCTTCAGCATGTGATTTTATATTAGTTCTAAAAGATTAGGCACAATGATATTGTCTCCATATTCATTATACAAAACATTACAACAGTATAGCAAATACTTCTTATGAAATTGTACTTTGCCAGGGTAAAGCCATGCCACAAAAACTCAAGTGTACTTTGAAGACCTGCTGCCCTGGTATTTCTTCTCACTGTGGCCACCTTTGATCAGTATAAAAAGAGGGATCAATAGAACTTGTGTTTAGAGTCCAAACTGTTCTTTTAATTGTAGATTTCATAAGAATAAATATGATACATTTTTATTGGTGCCTTTTAAAATTAATTTAACTTTACTTATTCTTTCTCATGGGTAAATAAAACTCCTAGGTACCATTAAACATAAACAACTGCCAAGCATCTTTACCAACTTATTTACATATATATGTACATATCCATATATTTTAAAAATATACTCAAAGCAACAAAAAAGCTCTTAGGCTTGCCTGAAATGAATAGTAAGAGAGAAAGCTTAAGTGTCCAATAAATGAAGAAAGGGAATCTGGTAGCATTCCACTTTCACACTATGGAAGAATATTCACCTTTATTACTTTGTAATTTATGTGTTGTTGGGGTTTCTGTCTTGCCCGGGTCCCACAATTGTTAAATCCCAAAGAAATCACACAGAGGTCTACATTAACTATAAACTGATTGACCCATTAGCTCAGGCTTCTTATTAAGTCTTATAACTTATATTAGCCCATTATTCTTATCTGTGTTAGCCATGTGGCCCAGTACCTTATTCAGCGGGGCAGTCACCTCTTGATTTTTTCTGTGACTGGGGTCACACTGCCAACCAGGAGTTTCTTCTTCCCAGAATTCTCCTGTTCTCATTGACTGGCCTCTATTTCCTGACTGGTTGCCCCACCTATACTTCTTTCCTGGCTACTGGCTAATCAGCATTTATTTAAAATATAATTGAAGCCGCCGGGCGGTGGTGGCACACGCCTTTAATCCCAGCACTCGGGAGGCAGAGGCAGGCGGATCTCTGTGAGTTCGAGGCCAGCCTGGTCTACAAGAGCTAGTTCCAGGACANGGATCTCTGTGAGTTCGAGGCCAGCCTGGTCTACAAGAGCTAGTTCCAGGACAGGCTCCAAAACCATAGAGAAACCCTGTCTCGAAAAATAAATAAATGAATAAATAAATTAAAATATAATTGACAGAATATAAACCATTGTCCCACACCATTTATGTTAACAGAATCACATTAGAGGTGAGGGAGGCAGGTTATTTAAATTAAGAAATGTCTGTAACTTAGTTTAAAATTAAAGGAATATCTTGTGTTTACTCAATAAGCACGATTCTAAGAAAAATTTAAACCACATTTTGCTGAAATAGATCTGTGTTAATCCTCTGGTAAGACAAGGAATAAGCTTGAGGGGAGTGAGTAATTACCTCTAGGTTCAGAGA
The DNA here is from genome assembly GCF_014885135.2 of Alexandromys fortis. Classification (NCBI taxonomy): domain Eukaryota; kingdom Metazoa; phylum Chordata; class Mammalia; order Rodentia; family Cricetidae; genus Alexandromys; species Alexandromys fortis. Next base: position 336,835 of record NW_026068240.1, read on the forward strand.
TTATCAATTGCTGGAGCCTTAGGTACTGATAAAAGGGTTGATAGTGTTCCATTAGCAGTTAAAGTCATATATTAGTAATATGATTTACCCATGATCCCATAGCTATACTAAAGCTCCTTTATTTCTAGTATATATATCCACTGTGTTTGTTTGTTGAATTTTCCTAAATATAAACCACTGTTCTGAGTTTAAAAACCTTAACTATATGTGTGGTGTGAAAAGGTATTTTAATTTCTAGAATACATAATGCAAATTATAGTTTCAAGGAAAAAGTCAATGAGTTGTTTCTAAGCATTGTGGATACTCACTGCCATAGGCTCTGCTAAAGATGGATCACCAAGCATTAGTGGAACGTCTTCTCCAAGAGGCTGTTATTCTAACCTCAGCTGTTAAACTCGGAAGAAGCTGGAGGGAACTTGCTGAGAAATCTGCAGGACTCACTAAGCATCAGATGCAGGCGTATGAAATTCCTTACCGAGGAAAATCTGGAGATGTTTCAGCCGAGGTGAGATTTTCATATGTTCTATTCAGTGGTGACAAACTGTGGCCAAGTAGAGAAAATGTAATTTAGTCTTTCCCATGTTTATGAATTAATTGAAGGAACATTCAGGAACACTTAGTCCCTACTAATTGAAGTTATTATCTGGTAACCCTGTTGGAAATGTCTGAAATATATATCATACTTCTAAAAAACATATTTATATTTCTCTTGTTAGATTTTATATTTACATGGCTTTTGAGCAAATTAATCCATTAAATTGGAGCAGTGAGGACACAAGGCTATAAGAATTTAAGGCATAGAACAGGTACATTTTTGAGGTAATAAATACTCAAGTCAACTCAGAGAAGATATTCTTAATCATTTATGACAAGTGATAGGACTTGATGATGAATCATAGGATGGGAATGATAAGGAGCCACTGAAAATGACTGACAAAGATATCAAAGAGTCATTTCATCTTTTTTCTAATTCTATGTACAGTAAGAATTATTAATATCATATACAGAAAGAAAGCATTTAGTGCAAAGATATTCATCACAAAACCTGCTTGTTTCAGCAGTATTATTACATGGATTCTCTTATGCACATTGCATATATGTATTTCTTCAGATTACCATAATAGCAATGTGATCTAATTTTTTCATATAAATTACAATATTTTCCATTAATGAGTATATGGTAGATGCCCTGTATCTTTCAGCAAGTTAAAACTTTTTCAAGATGTTTAAGTTAAGGCCAATATTCTCTGAGATGGTGACATTATAAGCACAATCTGCATATTATGTGTCATTCTGGGTCCTAGAGAGATGGAAGGAAGGATGAACACACACACACACACACACACACACACACACACGCACACACGTTTTTCAAGACAGGGTTTCTACGCGTAACTAGCTCTCCTGGAACTCACAGACATTCGGCTGCCGCCCTCTCTCAAGTGCTGGGACTGAAGGCCTTTTGACCTTTTCTACAATGCCTGGCCATAGAGATGGATATTTGCTTTTCAGATTCCCCTTCTTACTTTGCATTCTGTTAGGTGATCAGGTTGCAGGCTTTCTAAGAGAGTTCAGTAGGTCAAGTCAGTTGACTCCTTCCAGCTGCAACAGATGTCAGCTGGACAGTTGCTGAATCCCTGAAACCCAGCTCACAAGTAAGGACTTCTAAACAAAATCTGTCCAGGAGCAGCTAGGGACTGGACACATATGTCCCACTTATCTGCTACACTTATCTTCATAAACCTAGAAGGGAACTGAAGCCTATCAATGAGCAGAATCCAGAGTGAGCATAGCATACAAGATGGACACAAGTGTTTTCAGAGGGAGCTGAAAAGTCAGGAACCTTGAGGGAGAAGAGAGTACTGCTAGAACTGTGCTGTTGTACTCCTGACATTTCAGTAAACTAGTTAAAAAGCTGTCTAGTTGAAAACTGCTATTCTTTTATCACGATAGGGCCTTGCTTTTGTGAGTTTTGTTTAGATTTACTGGAGAGCTGGTTGTCCTGCCAGCATTGCTAAGCATCTGCATTTTCTCTAATTGTGTTTATTGTTTGCCTTCCCTCCAATCTCGATGCAGGCTAACTAAGGAAAGGGTACAGCATCACACAGATTCTGTGTCCAGTGGCCTTTGCAGGAAGGTTGCTTTGGAATTTGGCACGAACCCTTGCATGGGCCCCAGGAACTTTTCCCCCATAACTCTGGTTTTATCTTGCCTCCAGAGGTCGCTGTGTTGTTTTGTTTGTTTGTTTTTGTTTTATACACATAAGCGCATCTCTTACCCAAGTAGAATTCAGTTTCATCTCAGGCATAAACACCTTCAATTTTAAGAAGAGCTGTGTGCTCTCTCCGGTTCCAGAGACCTTGTTGTTGCCAGCAAATGTCCTTGTACCACAGCCTTCCAGCCATGTTTGCCTTTCAGAAGTCCTCTTCCCAGCAGGTTCCAGGAATCTGCTCCCAAAGTTCTCATCAGGAACTTCCCTCACCCCCCCCCCCCAGCACTTTGTTTTGTTTTTCATTCGTTTGTTTTCTTTTTTTTTCTGTGAATGTTAATATAAATTCTTTGTAGTTTTTCTGAAGATATTTAAAGATTTCATTTAAAAATACAAGAACCCATTAAATACCAGAAAGACAGTACAATTTTTAAAGTCTGATTTTACAGAGAAAAGCTGCAGTTTTCAAATCTAATACTTTTCTAGGCCGGAGGCTCTGCCTCAGTCAATCTTCTACAGATTACTGGCAAATATGACATTAATTTCTCTGTGACTCTCTTTCATGGAATCTTTCTAACAATAAAGATTAGGTTCCTCCTTTTCTATTTGCTAAAGACCCTAATGGTTCCTCTCACACTTTAAATTTCCTCTGCCCACTCGCCTCCCATCTAGGACAGGCACCAGAAGGCTTAGTTCCTTTGGCATGCCACACAGGGCCACACTGTCTCCATGGAGACACAATGAAGCTAAGATTTTTAATCACCATGTGTTTTTCATCTCTGACACTATTCAAGTGTAGAACAGTGCAGTCAGCCAGGTGTCCCATAATTCTTTTTTTGCAGCAGTGCAAGTCTAATTCTCTTTTGTATCCTCTAGAAGCAGTTCTTATTTCCCCCTTCTGATTTACAACTAGAGTGCTCGAAGCATTTCATCCTATATGTAAATTAAAAATGAGAACGTAGAACTGTTGTGATTTCATGTTAGATAACTTACTTCTTATGCAGGAATAAGGACCCTGATTTGTTTTTGTTAGATTTCTTGTACTTCTTATGCAGGCATAAATCTAATGTTTACATTAGTTTGAAATTAGGATGAGCTATTAATTTTTAAATAATTTTTTTGAATAAGCTCCACTACAGAACTATATCTCCATCAAGAAGCACATAATGACATAAAAATGAAAATAGTTATGTGTCAGTCGCCATGACAATCTTCACACATCTCATTAATTTCAGCGAACCGTAAGCAGGGCGTTAGAATCATCCTCTTTCTAACACACAGTAACCTACTCTGAGTATGAATGCATTTATGTAGCATCCAGAGTGACACGGTGAGTGATAGAACTCGGGTTTGGAATTCTGTTAGTCTTCCTTGTGTTTCTAACTGCGAATCTTTATGGAATTGACTGATTAAACAAAGATCAAAAAAATCAGGAAAATGCAGGAGATGCCACCTAAAACCTATGGTATTTTAGTTACTGAGAGTCCCTGAAGTGGACTCTTGTTAGCAGTGAGGTCTAGAGAGCACTGCCAAGAAGTCATGTGTGGAGGAGGAAGACATGACATTTCATTTCATTTGCTGGAATCCAGAGGCAAGACTCTTCAGGCAAAGCTCCCTTGCCTGGATTCCATTTCCGTTAGTCCATTCATTAACTCCCATGACTTTGGACACGTTGCTTGGCTCTTCTAAGAATTTTTTTAACTGAGTTGTATAGCACAACCTTTTCACGCATTTAGACGGTCAGGTAAAATAACATGTATAAAATATTTTTGATAGTTGATGGCAGTTGTCATTATAAAACACAAAGTACCTATTATTTTGTTGGATTTGACAAATATATGACTTTGAGTGATTTTCTGGTAAATGGAATAAAATGCAACCATTTTTAGTGATGTGAATGAAAAAGAATGTAGGTAAGAAAAAATGTTGACAGTAATTTCAAGGTTTCTGTGCTGAGAAACTAGCAAGATGTTAACACATAGGAAAAAATGAGAAAAAGTCTTAGCCAATCAACTTTTCCTTGTGGGCTTAAAATTTAATTGTCCTTGGAAAATATCTCTCACAAAAGGTAGAAAAGATGACTTTGGACTATGAGAGTGATCCTGCTCACAGGACACGTATGTCTTTGTTTATATGGGTGCTCTATTGTCTCCTTATTTATCTGAGCCTTACCCTGTTGCAAAGGTATGTAAACCTTTATTGTTTTGCAGTAAGATCTAAACTTATTCTTTCATAAAGGGAAAAGTATTCTGTGGAAAATCATGAACTTGTGGCAGAATGTACCTTCTATACCCTTAGTGTTGGAACTAGAGATGGCACAGTTATATTTTTGACCATGTTTTTGAGAAGGGGTCACATAGAGCTTGGTCATGAGCTCACCGTGCAGTTTAGAATGACCCTGAACTACTGCTCTTCCAGCCTCCATCTGAAGGCATGGGCCCCATACATGTTTACGTGATGGTAGTGAATGAATTCAGCTTTATGGTTGATAGACGAGCATTCTATCAATTAAGGTACATTTCCCAGGACTTATTTTAAATTTTTTTTATCAAGTCTGTTTTGAAGAGGGAAACGGGTCTGTGATTTTAGAAAAGCAGCTAAGCATATAACCCAACAGCAGTGTTTGTAAAAGTCACTTGGTAATAAAATAACTGTGTGATGATCCTTTAGTGAAATGATGGTGAATTAGGGACTCAGTGACCTGGATTCTTGACTATCTTTGTTACTAAGTTTCAAACTCAACAGTAGTTACCTGTGACCGAGGACCTAACGTGTCATATTTACACGTTACATATTTACATCTGTCGCTTCATGTACTTAGTGGTGCTTTGATGACATTTTATACACTTCAGTTTATTTCACAGCAGGAAAAGGAAAATCTCAGAGAAAAATCTGACCAAGATTTCTCTCTTTTGTCACATTTTAACCAAACACTATGTCTCTTATGAGGAAGTAGGATGGCCCAGAGGAGTTAGTGTTTTTCTTTTCTGAAGACAACAACCACCTGTTTTAAACATTATTTACGTATTTACTAATTAGAGATGGTATAAAATAACCTAAATATTGTAAATGATGTGCTGAATACAGAACACATATAATATCCATTAGGAAGCCTAACTTGCCTCAGTACTTCTTCAGCTAATGGTACTTAAAATGAAATGCTGCTTCTAAAATTTTATGAGATAAGTAGGTGGATTATTAATCCTCTAATATGGAAAAAGGTAATTATCGAAAAGTAATTCAAGTCAATTAAATTCCTTATGTTATTTCTATTTTATGAGTTAAAAAAGACAGACTGGGACGCTCAGTTTTGATCTTGCTGCCTTTTGTCATCCACTGCAAAGTCTAATGAGTTGTATTGGCTTCCAAGAAGAAGTACACTAAAACTGTAAAACTTTATTATTCTTGTCTCCATTTTTGTTTCAGTTCATTTGGCATTACATATTTCATCATCTTTGCTCCCTTACTTTTTACTATGTCTGCTAATACTGGAAAGGTAAATGGAGGGAAAGATGTATTTCTCCTATACATATTCTAGGACCCTGGAAAACCACTTTACTGATTAGACTAAATGCTTTGCTACTTCTCTGTGTATAAACATAGGGAAGCACACGGATGAAAAATTCAGAGTGCTATCCTCCATTAGCATCATGTTTCCTGTTCTAGGATTAGATCATACTGCCAGGAAGATAGCATTAAGAAATCTAAAGGGATGGGAAATGGCTTAGTGGGTAAGGACTTTGACCATAAACCTGAGAACTGGAGTTCTTAGCTGAATCTCAGCTATGGCAGCTCCCTAAAATCTTAGCAGTTACAAAGTAGAAAAGGGGAATCTCTGGAGCAAGCTAATTAGGTAGACTGGATGAGAAAATTCTGTCTTGGTATACAAAGTTGGAGCCCCTGATCTCAACTTCTGGCTTCCATAAATAAGTGCACACATACATGCATATCCCACACAGGTGAACACATTTACACAAATGCATACCACATATACATATACCCGGAGAAGGAAATCTGACAGCAGAGATGTAAGGATGGAGCTCTGCATCAAATGTTTGTGATGGAGTTGAAAAGGCTGGGGGAATTTGTTCTGTGGTTCAGAATAACTCACTTTTCCTAATTTTCTGAGAAATCACCACACTGACATCCAAAGGGGCTGTGCAAGCTTGCACTCCCAACAGCAATGCAGAAGTGTTCCCTTTTCCCCACAATCTCTCCAACATAAATTGTCATCAGTATTTTTAATCTTGGCCATTCTTACAGGTGTAAGATGGAATCTCAGAGTTGTTTTGATTTGCATTTCTCTGATGACTAAGGATGTTGAACATTTCCTTAAGTGTCTTTCAGCCATTTTAGATTCTTCTTTTGAGAGTTCTCTGTTTAGGTCTGTACTCCATTTTTTTTATTGGATTATTTGTTCTTTTGACTACCAATTTCTTGGATTCTTTGTATATTTTGGAGATCAGACCTCTGTCTGATGAGGGGTTAGTGACGATCTTTTCCCATTCTGTAGACTGTCGTTTAGTCTTGCTGACTGTGTCCTTTGCTTTACAGAAGATAGACACAGTAATACCATTTTTGGGTATATATCCAAAGTATGCTCCATCGTGCCACAAGGACATGTGCTCAGCTATGTTCATAGCAGCATTGTTTGTCATAGTCTGAACCTGGAAACAACCTAAATGCCTCTTAACTGAAGAATGGATAAGGAAAATGTGGTATATTTACACAATGGAGTACTACACAGCAGAAAAAAACATCTTGAATTTTGCAGGAAAATGTATGGAGTTAGAAAACATTATGTTGAGTGAAGGAACCCAGACCCAGAAAGACAATTATCATCTATAATCACTCATAAGTGGTTTTTAAACATAAAGCAAAAAAAAAAAAAACTGCCTACAAACCACGATTCCAGAGAACCTAGACAATAATGAGGACCCTAAAAGAGACATACATAGATCTAATCTACATGGGAAGTAGAAAAAGACAAGATCTTCTGAGTAAATTGGGAGCATGAGGACGTTGAGGGAGGGTTGAGTGGGGAGTGGAGAGGCAGGGAGGGGAGCAGAGGAAAATGTATAACGCAATAAAAATCAATTAAAAACAAAACAAAAAACAAAAAAAGACCAACTCACTTAACCCCATATCAGCACACTTTCTTTTGATAACCATAGCATAAGAACAGAGTGTCTACATGTTTTACTTTAGTCATAATGTTAAACACAAGTTGGAAAAAAAATTAAAAGCTGGATTAGATGTATGGTGAGAGAAATGTGGATGAGATGTTGATAATCTACAACTCATCTTCGATATTTAACTTGGGCTGATCTGAAAAGAAAATTATTGATTCAACACGTTATTCCTTCAATCATTTCCGGGGATGAAGACATTATTTTCTTAGTAATTTTTTATAAAATGTGAATATTTTGTGAACTATTTGGATCTGTATTATATTTGAATACAGAATCCCACCCAATTGATACAAGTGAAGGACCTAGATAAATCCAGACCTCCCCAGCAGAAGAAAATAGCCAAAAATCCAAGGAGGAAGAGAAGAATCAAAAATCTAGGATTAGCTGGTTCAGTGACTGTGTTTCAGGAACTAGCTGAAGATAAAGTTAGATTGTAACCTTGAGAACAATCTTGAGAAACTAGGGAGTTTCCCCCTTGTGATTTTAGGAACTAGGGGATTATGACCTTGAGTGATCTTGAGAGGCAGGAAGTTGCCCCCTTATGACTTTCTGTGACACCTTCCCTGCCCCTTTCAGATTATTGGGCTGTGGTTTCTTCCCATAAAAACCTCTTCTCCAGGACACTCGGGGTCAAACTCTTCCCCTGCGTGGGTTATGAGTCTCGGCCCCAGTGCACTGGTTCCTGTCTCATCTCATCATTAAAGCCTCATGTGATTGCAGCAAGGATGGTCTCTCGTGAGTTATTGGGGGGGGGGTCGTTTTATCCCAAGACTTGAGTGAGAGTCTCCCCGCACTGGGGGTCTTTCACAAGCAAGTTATCTTCTGTATTTTTGTCATTGTTATAGTCTCATTTTATGGAGGCAAGTATAAATAAAATATAAATTCTGAAAATTAAATATGGACATGTTAAAGAATTTGAATACAAATATCATATATGTTCTCCATAAAGGACAAAAACTGATTGGACCATTTATTGCATTGAGGAAATCTGGCTTTGTGAAGAAAAGCTTAATATAAAAAATTTATGTTGACTTCATCTGATATTTGTTTACTGAAGAATAACATATTTCTTAAATTTCAGTGTTCCTTCACTGTATGCAGTTTATAGCTGTTGTCAGACTGTGAGTTTTCTTAGCTTCAGTATTATTTGTCCCTTTAGTTATTGTAGTGGTTTAAGTGGGGGAACTTTTCCAAAAGGCTCATGCATTTGTTCACTTTGGTCCTCAGTTTTTTGGTGCTGGTTAGGGGTGTGAATGGAACTTTTACGACATGGAGCCTTCATGGAGGAAGTTTGTCACTGGAGGTGGGCTTCAAGAGCATATAGCTTGCTCACTTCAAGCTTCCTTCTTCTGCTTGCCATGTAAGGTTTATCTGTGGTCTCTCAGCTTCGTGTTCCAGGTGCTTGCTGCATTACCCCCCCCCCCCCCCCGCCCGCTATTATTGACATCCAGCCCTCTGGATACTTAGTTAAAATCAACTCTTTCTCCTATAGGTTGGTTTTGGTCATTCATTTTTGACACACCAACAGAAAAGCAACTAATCTACTTTTCAAAAACAAAACATTCTTTTGTCTTTATTCTTCTGGCTAATGAAAGCTAGCCTTTCTTTTGAATGTTTTAAATGGGCTATCTCTTCAGTCCTTAATAATCTTAAATTATCTATCTGGAAACATTAGAATTTAACCCACAAATTATTTTTCTTTATAGTATGTTCATATTTGTATTTTTTCCTTTCTTTAAAAATTCACCGATTTCTTGATGATTAGTCCTGTGTTTATATTTCTCTTCTTCCAGAACTCAAATTCTGTATGTGATCCATTTGTTCCATGGCTTCTGTTTATTTGCACTTTTCTTTCTGTAGACACTTCACACTGACATTTTTAGGGTGGAGTCCGTATTCTTGTTTGCCTTTGGTACATGTGTCATTGAATCACTTGGTGTTAGAAGATGTGAGGGAGGCAAAAGAAAAGGATGCCCTCTGTGGTGTGATGGTGAAATTTTAATAACTGGTTTTGCAAGAGGGGAAACTCCTCAATCATTGCCTTTGCTAACTTCCATGATATAAATACTCCCAACTTTTATGATTTTAATACATTAATACTAAACACACACTTACACAAAACCAGCTATGTGGGGCTGTGAAACTGACTCCAGATAAGTTACTAGATAGATATCCTTTTGAGTCAGCTAGGCACCACCGTTTTTTGTAACATGAATAAATTTTGTACTCTAACTCTACCCTCTCTCCATTCTTTGTTTCTGTATCTTACTTGCGTCTACAATAGTACACTTAACTGAAGTTTAAATTTCCATTCACTTTTCTCTTCTTTGACATAGTAGAAGACTCACATATTTTTCTTCATTACTGTGACATGAATAATGTTCAATCTTTGACTGCTTTCAGGTCATTTGACCATTTTAAGTTTTCATCAGATAGCCCCTGTCCATTATCTCATATTCCATATGGTTAAAAATAAAGCTTCCTTATCTTGCTCCTATTAAAAGTTTACAATTTTCTATGTATACTACTAACAATCATTGCATGCAAACTGTCATATAAGTTCTTCTTAGGGTGCCTTATTGAAGAAAGAAGACTGGAAATTATTATACATACTTTATAGCTTAAAAAGTCAAAGCTCAAACTGAACTGTCAAATAAGCAATGGAACCTGGATGTGAGCATAGGACTATTGGCAGTAAAACCCAATTTCCTTTTTTGCAGCATATGAGTCCTCATCAAATGACAAGAGCATGTCATATGGCAGGAGAGGTGGCTCATCAGTTAAAAATATTGGTTGTTATTGAGGAGTACTGGGTTTGGCTCCCAGCACCCATATAGTGGCTCACAACTTGCATCTCCAGTTTCAGGAAATCCAAAACCCTCTTCTGTCCTCTGAGGGTGCCAGTCACTCACATAGTCCACATATATTATGTGCACATAAGATAAAATAAAACTTTAAAAGTTCCTGTCTTTCTCACATTGATTCATACAGGTTAATCTAGAGGTACTTTTTGTAATTGTTATTACCAAGTCCTGTCTGTTTACTCATTGTCCAAATGATTGCCTTGTTCCTATATCTAAGCACCATGCTTTTCCCTCATGACCTTCCTGTAATAGAAATTCCTGTAGGGATGTGTATTCAGTGAATTTTGACTTAGCAAGTAAAATAATTAGTGGAAAAGCATATATTTACCATATTTAAACTATGTGTGATAGTATTTTTTTGCCATCTGGGTTGAAAGTCACAGGTGATTTTGTATATGGCAAATTAGATTTTATACTGAAGAAATAGGCAGGCTTTGTTGTATTGAAGAAAAAAAAACCTGGATGGCAAATCTCATTCATATTTTAATTCAAGTCAGGAAGGTCATCTCTGTCCTGTGGTTCCACCCTAACTCTCTCATACCCATGTCAGGGGTCATCAAATAAGTTCAAGGCAATATCCTCCCTTGCATTTCTGATTAATTTAGCCACTCCTTTCTTTGTACTTTCGGAAGACTTACATAGAGATGAGACTTCAACAGTCAATCCATGTTTTTCTGAGTTCCAGTGCTGACTGTACTATTCTGTGCTGTGTCCAAGCTGTCTAATGTGAGGGAGTAATGTAGTACTCAGTGTAAGTGCATGGAGGGAGGTAGGCTCTAACTTATAACATCCTGTGTACATCTCCAGTCTCCTAAGTCTTTGAGCAGCACAGAGAAGTCGACTCACATCTAAACACTTGTGCAAGCTTTTCTGTAAATGCTAAATTTCCTTGCTGCAGCAAGACATGCCATGCAGAGCTTAACTGCCTGGGTAAGACAGTGGGGTGGTTTTACTGTCCATGAGTATAAAACCACTTGTATGTCAGCATATAAAAGAACTCTGAAACCACCCATTTGAAATCCCCAACAGATATCTATGTTCTCTGGTATTTTATGCTAATCTTCTGTGCTATATCACCTTTTACTCACTGCTGTCAGTCATTGCCTGTTGTAAATATTTCCAAATACATTTCTGTTTCCTACTCAGTCACAAAGGGACTTAGAACAGTCTGGGGAGGCTGTTAAATATACATAACATTATGTTAAACAGTACTCAACAATTTGAAAATTATTGTACCAGCTAGTTGAATATTGGTGACTGAGTGGATTCAGTATAGAATATAAGTTTGGAGCATGGACAAACAGTTTTCTGTTTTTTAAATTCACAGAGATTAATCAACCATTTTAGTGTAGCACTGCATCTAAATACTGACAGCTGAGATAGAGCCTGGCATAAGCTTCTATTAATGTGGCCTAATATGTTTTTCTTGCTGAATTGCTACTGATAACACTGGTAGTGTGAGTAGTTTGCATCAACAGAACCCTTCAGAAAAGAGGACACCCCAGTGCCCTTATTTCAGTAGCAGAAGATACGATTTCCCCATAAACCAGATTAGTGATGACAAAGCTTGTATACATACTCTAAGGCAGTCGTTGTCAACCTTCCTAATGCTGTAGCACTTTAGCGCACAGTTCCCCATGGCTGTGGTGATCCCAGCCATGAAATATTTTCATTGCTGCCTTATAACTGTAATTTTATAACTGTTATAAATCTGTATTTTCTAATGGTCTTTGGGAGGTGGTAACCCATAGGTTGAAAGCAGCTACTCTAAGGTGACTTCCGCTTCTATGTCACATAACTTAGCATGATATAACTTTGATAATTATTTTATTCTCTACTTTGCAAAATTAGTCTTTGTAAGAGAGGTAAGGAAATAGGTGTGTATGTCCTCTCTGAAATGCCAACTAGAACAAATAACATCTCACCCTTTGAGCATTTTTATGTGGACTGAAGCAAACCATAATGGCATCAGAGATTTATTTCTGCCCACCTCAGTAATTAGACTATATGGGTAGTAGTGGTGGCAAGTGGAAAAATTATATCCAATTACCTGGAATGCTGATGTTAATTGAGGTACCATTTTAAGAAAGCAATTATGTTCAATATTAAGCTCAAACTCAGTGCTTTTAACATTTTATAAATGGTAGAATTACAAATAAATCAACTTGGTAAGCCCAAATAAGTAATTACTACTAAAGTTTATATTTCAAATGCTCTAATCATGAGTGTATGCCTTGTTATTTTCTTAGAATAAATTTATGTTAACTTGTGTATATGTCTGTATTCTTCTATTTGCCTTTGTCTCATTCCCTCTGAGCCCGTTGCCTTGGTAACCATCATGTACTTGCTTGTATGTGAAATTCTCCTTTGGCATGCATTTATTTCTATGGGAACAGTGATGTCATTGGTGTGACCTCAGGGGAAGAAAAGTGCAGAAACATAGAATGTTGGTCTTTCTTTGCATCACAAAATGTACCATAAAAGTAAGTTTTTGAGTTAAAGAACTATATTTTTGTTTTTATTTTAATTTGATCATCAAACTACAGTTTTCCTTATGTATAGATTTGCTAAATAGAATGAATTAAAAGTGCAAAATGTATTTGCTATCATTGTTATGATATATAGTATTATAAAACAATACAAATACTTATATGTAACAAACCCTATTCTTAAAAGTCAGATAATTAAAAGTTTATCTTAATAGTATTTGTTATTATTAAAAATATGGTGCTGAAAAGATGATTCTGTAGATAAAGAGGCTTGCCATGAAGCTTGACAACTGAAGCTTGGGACACACATGGTATGACGTAATTACTCCATCAAGTTATCTCTTGACTTCCACATACATGTATGACATACATTCACTCTCACACACTAAATAAATAAATACATGAATAACAAAATGTAAATTTTAAATTATGCAAGGAATTTTGTATTGGCATCAAGGCAATATAAACTAAACAGTGGATCAAGAAAAAAAGTTCATATTTATAGGTTTTATTTTTGAAAAACACTCCAGTTTTAGAAACAGGGATATAAAAAATGATAGTGATTATTTTCTACATTAAAAAGTTTACATAATGAGAATTCCATTTTATTTTAAGTCCTTTGCAGTTTAAATTTTTTTCTCTGTTTCTATCTCTGTTATGTGTCTGATATTCACATCAATCTATTTCCTTTTCTTTATAGATGATGTGGAAACCTGCCTATGATTTTCTCTATGCATGGAGCAGTCACTATGGAAACAGCTGTAGAGATGTGTTACAAGACGTTCAATCAGCTTTGGACAGAATGAAAAACCCTGTCACCAAATGGTGGAGAGACTTAACGGGAACTCTAATACTAGTAAATTCTTTAGAGGTTCTGAGAGTAACTGCTTTCCCTATTTCTCAGGAAGCATAGACTGAAGCAAGTTTGGGGATGAAGGAAAATGGTAAATGGGAAAGTGTGTTTGTATGTGTGTGTGTGTGTGTGTGTGTGTGTAAGTGTGTATATCTGTGTGTATGGATGTATGTGTGTGTGAGAGAGAGAGAGACAGAAAGAGACAGAGAGGGAGGGTGAACTCATAAAGATGTCTTACTTTCACTATGTTTGGAAAGCCATGTTTTACCTTGAGAAACAAATCCTGGAACTCTTACCAAGATTGGATTTTGTAGTCAAATTTCTTTTTGTATGTGGTAAAACGGTAAACAGTAAAATGCTCTGGAACCGAGAAGGAAAAGCCCTTTTCTCTTATTCAATGTTCATTCAAGTTTCTAAAGTTAAAACAGATGAGCGTTTAAATAATATCAAGCAGATAGTTCAATAAACCAAAGGCTTTAATGCGGGTAGTTATCATGAGGCAGAGAAGTAGGAGGAGAGAAGGCACTTTGGGCCTTCAAAGGCTGCATGCCTTCTGTACATATCTGCATTCGTTAGTGGAGTCAGTCAGCATTGCTCCCTGCTCCATGTGCAGAAATTCAGGTGGAAGAGGATGCACAAGGCCAGTGCAAAGTAGGTTTTCTGCCTTGAAAGACTGACTCTAATTTTTGAATACTCATGCCACATAGCAGAAGAGTGAAGAGGACAAAAAATAAAAATGCATCCTGAGAGATGAAGCATGCTCCTCTTCTTCAGCATCTCCCGAATAGATACCAGAAAATAAGACACTGTCCGAAAAACTAGCTTTAAACATGGACTAAAATTTTTCATCATCTTCCTTCAGTATCTTGGGAATATATATATATATATATATATATNTGCCTAATTTGAAGTTTTTCCCCATGATCAGCATGAAAAATAATCCTTTAGCGATCAGGGGTATTTAATGCCGAGTTATTACAAACAATTACCATCACCAAAGCACTTTCAGTCCTAAAATACTGACATCTGTGAGTGTGCTCACATGAAAAGAGAGGAGAGAGAGAGAGACAGACAGACAGACAGACAGACAGACAGAGACAGAGACAACACATCCTCTCTTGAGCTTATTACAAAGCTTGTGGAAGACAAAGTTAATGTAAGACAGTATAGATGTTCATGGTTGGCAGAGTTGACAAAAGTGGTCTCTATCCATTAATCCCATGGCTGCCAAAATTTATGTGCTTAGACCTTCCTTTACTAATTTCTCTTAAGGGAGAATGAATCTAATGATAGGCACACAGGTGCTTGAGATACAAGACAATAATGAGGAAGAATGCAAAATATTTGGCTTCAGTACTTTTAATGATAAAGATGGGCAATAAAAATGTCATTATTAAATGTGAAATGGCATCTCCAATGAGAGCTGCAAAGGAGAAACTGTGATGCTGGACTAAAGGCTGCATATGAACAGGGAAAAGAGTAGACTCAGCAAGATTGAAAAACAAATAATAAGGCAAGCACTGCATCTGATGTTGACCAGGTAGGAGGTGTGGAAGCTAGAAATCAGTAGGTACTTCAGACTGAGGACAGCACAAGTTCTAAGAAGGCAGAGGGTCACGGTACTGAGTAAAAGGATGGGGTTAAAAGGGAAAGGTTAAAGGACAAGAGTGAGGGTGGAGGGAGGAGACTGCACTCTGGCCACGAAAACCTTTAGGACTTAGGAAGGAATAAACACCTCAAGGGTAATTTGGGTAAACTGAATGAAATTTTGTTTGTGAATTTCTGAATAAAACATATCCATTTGTCTACAGATTAAAGGCGCCATCATTTTAGAGCTTTTAATACTCCCACCCTAATGCATTTGATACATTCAAAAGTAATTTGAACTAGTGCTTAGAACAATTGTCCCAGGGCTTATAGATGCATGTTCAATGACAGAATTCATTTTAGTTAAAAATAAATTCAAGGAGAGGAAAGGAAAAAACCAGCCATTTTGTTAGTTTAGGGCACATGACTTGTAGTGGTGGCTTTACTTTCTTTAGAACATTGCTGCTTTCTTATTAATGTGTCCACACTTGTGCATTTCTGCCCGGGGTAGCAAGGATTTAATTCCTCGGGTTTTACCGATACCAAGGCCCAAGAAGACAGAGAACTTGTTAGCTGATGAGTGCAGTAAGATTAAAAACACTATGCATAACAGTTGTGTAGATAGGCCTTCTTTTGGTACTTCCCAAAGCTGTCTCAGACTTTTTCTAGCTTTTGGGATCCTACTCCTCGTACTGGGTGGGTCACCTTCTCCAATTTTAATACGTGGGAAAGTTTTTAGACTTACTGCAACTTGATATGCCATGCTTTGTTGATACAGGGGAGGTCTGCCCTTATCTAAATAGAAACAGAGGAGAGGTTTAGAGTGGAGCTCAGAAGGGAGGTTAGTGGCTGGGGCAGGGGCTGGAAAGACAGGAGAGAGGGGAATCTGCAGTCAGGCTGTCAAATAAATAAATAGATAGATAAATAAATAAATAAATAAGTAAATAAATAGAAATAAATAAATATTGAAAAGGAAAACAAAACACTTTAAGTTTGTACTTCATTGTACTTTGAGACGGTAGTTGGGAATTTTAAGTAGAGTTTTAAAAAGTGAAAACCATCTCAGTAATTTAAGGATAGAACAGTGGTTTAAATATTAACATACACATAAAACGAATGATCTCCTCTATTTTCCCAGGAGAATTTTAAATCCATATCCAATCTGTCATTTTGAATTTATTCTTATACATTTTTATAAATTTTTTCCTACTTTTCTCCACTTTACAATTTCCTTGCTGTGATGACTTTTTCTAATCAAGATAAATTTATTCAGTAATCACAAATTGCTTTTCCTACTTGGCAAGAAGTCAGTGAAATTAATAGGGCTCTTACAGCCTTCTTTGACATCATTAAAGTATCAAAAGCTATTAATCTAAAACTTCTCCAAGCATTAAGAAAATGGAAAGAGATTAGATAATCCTTTTAGTTCCTGAGGCTTTTCATTTAAGGATAAACAAATTAGTCTGGGATTCTCTTTCAGTTCCTCGCTTGGAATGTGGTGATTGTTCTTTGTAATTCCCAGATTCTTGGCTTTTTTTTTTTTTTTCAGAGCCCTTTGCCTGAGTTCATGAGGGCGACTGCTTCAACAGTGTGCAACTAATTGTTTACACTAATTACAGAAACAGCACACTTTTCTGTCTTGTAGCTAATACTTTGTAAGCCGTGTACTTGTGGACAGCTAAGTATGTAGAATAATGAATCAATGGCTGCTACTAAACTGAGAAAAGACACTGGTAGTAAACAGCTGTGAGTATGTGACCCGAGTGTCTGTGGTAGTTTGAGTAAATATGGCCCGCATAGACTCATGTGTTCAGGTGCTTGCCCCAGACAGAGTGGGGCAGATACTCAGAGTAAATATAGGGAAGAAAGCCTCAGCCCTGTGTCAAAGTGATGTGACTTTGTTGACTCCCTTTGGGAAGCCTTACCCTCTCTGAGGAGTAGATGGGGAGCTGGGGTGGGGAAAAGGAGAGGGGAGTAGGAGGAGGGGAGGAGTGGGAACTGGGATAGGTATGTACAATGAGAAAAGATTGTTTTAAAAAAAATTAATAAAAAAAAGAGTTTCTGTGGTCATGGTGACTCTTCACAGTAAGAGGAACCTAACTGGACTGTTTTTGAACTTGAATTTTCAGACCATACTGCTGTACATAAAATATTTGGTGACTTTTTGATGCCTAAGGAATATTTGAATATAAGAAAATAGTCAATATGTATCCAGATCCAAAGGTCTGGATACAGTTTTGAAATTAAAATGGAGTTTCTACTGTTTATACAAACATAATTAGATCCTCTTCCTGTATAAGCCATGTGCTCTATATGGAACATAGGGAAATGATGCCTTATAACGATTATCATCCTGCTGAGTGGGAGAACAAGATACTTTTCAGAATAAAATAACATACCAAAGTTTGGTTTCTTGCATGCATGCTTCTTGTTCACAGAATATGAAGTTACTACTTATGCAAAAATTTGTGCAGGTCTAGTATCTGATATATACTCGATAGCTAACCTGTTAATATTGATTTCAGGATTTCACTTGACTATGCTGCAGAATACAATAAACAGTACATTTTACCTTGATTATATATATATATATATATATATACTTTTAAATTTAATGAATAGTTTTTCAATTTTGAGTAATAGAGTCAGTTTTACACTGAGAAATACAGTGAAAGATAACACTGAATAATAATTAGTAAAAATAAAAAAGAAAACTTTGAATGGCATAGAAAGCTTCTTCTTCAAGTTGATAGACCAGAAAAAAAGGGATATGGTATCTAATCTTTGCCCATTAATCTAAATGAGCCTTTAGGGCTATCACTCAGACTTTGGTTACTTGGTAGTAAAAGAAGCTAAAACAGGGTATCTGCTAAAACTCTCACTGCAGTTAAGTGTTTCTAAGTTTTTAAGTGTATAATAAATGGCTTTGTTTGGTTAGGAGGGAAAATGTGAAGAACAATAATTTGAATACAAAGTATCCATATCAAAATAATAATCACTATGCATGATGGATAGCATATTTATAAAACACTGTATTGGATTTTCCATCACTGAAATAAATAATTAATAGCAAAATACTGAGAAAGGGTAAATCTATTTTGGCTCATAGTATGTAAGTTTCAGTCCTTACATAGTATGTAAGTTACTAGGCCTGTGGTGAGGCAGAGCATCATGGTGGGTGATTGTGGTGATGGAAAACCCCTCACTGAATAGAAAGCAGAGAAAAGAGTAGAGGTAGGAAGGCCAGGTATATCCTTCAAAGGTACAACCCTAGTATCTTAATTCTTCTGTGCATTAAGTCCCTAGGTTAATCTCAGAACCACAAAAATGAATTGCTCATAATTTATTTTGTATTTACATTGTATAGCCCATCACTTCTTATTTATTAGTTTTTTTTGAAAAATTCTGTAAATGAATTTTGATCATATTCTTCCACAAGAATGCCTGAACATTGAGGGAAATGGGTATGGTATATGATGTCCCAATTAGGGCTAAACATTCTACAGTCTGTTATTCTCTGTACCTTGACTAATTGTATGTCTCTGTATAAAATGCCATATACTTTAAGAAGACGCTTCTCTTATGAGGTTTAAGAAATGTACTGATATTTAGAAATAATAAGTTATTAGAAGTTAATTTAATACTATGTCCACTTAATGAAATAATAATAATAGTTTCACTTCACTGCCAAGACTTGTTTATCCATAGGTTCTTGGCACAACAATGGTGCAACATAATGGGTTTCATCTTGTGAAGTGGTATTTAAATACAATCAAAAAGTGATTATTTACTGCCATGATGTTTGTGCTACTATTACACTAGTTTGACATGGATTTGCAGAGTTACTGTCTGGGTAAGAGTAATGATTCTCCTCTGCCGGTGTGCATAGCGCCTATCAGCTTTATGATAGCTACCTAGTAAGGTTGGTACTACTAAGTAGCTCTATGCTCTATGACTCTATGACATGAGTTCATAGTGTCTTTAGTAATAGGATCTCACTTCAGGCTCTGGAAAGTAACCAAGAACATTGGCAAAATAGCCTGTAACACTTGCTAGCCAACAATTTGACACCAAAAACGTAATTCATTCCATGGACTGAGTTTTTTATTTGTTACCCTCTGGGATCTGGTAGGGACATTATTGCCCCATTATAAGGTAATTCCATTTTAACTCTTGGTATGTGTATGTGTGTGTGCCTAAGAAATTTCTACAGCAATAGGTTTCCATCTGACTTTTTCAAAATATCTTTAATGTGAGTTTTTCTTCCTCACATTCCCTCTACTATTCTTTTCTTTTACCCCTCATCCTATTTTACTCTTCTTATTTTATTATCTGCCTTTAGTCCATTATACTATTGTGTTCTGTCTTCCTTCCCTGAAAGCCCAACTTGTCATGGCCCCATCTTAGTTATTATTTTTATTGCTGTGAAAAGACATCCATTACCGTCATTGTGGGGAGCATGGTTGCAGGCAGTCAGGAATGTTACTAGAGAAAAAGTAGCTAAGAACTTACATTCTCATCAACAGAAAAGAGAGATTTAGAGTGTGAGACTAGACCTGATTTGTGGGCTTTCCCAGTGACACACATCTTTCAACAAGTCACACTTCCTAATACTTCCTAAGTAACCCCCCATCTGGAAACCATACACTCAAATGTATGAGCCTATTGTAATTGGAACCATTACATTCTACACCCAGTACTGATGTCTTCCATATTTCTGCAAATAATAGCAAGGTTAGGTCTCAGTTCCTGGTACCAACTTCTGTTTTAATTACTGTTCTATTGCTGTGAGGAGACAGCATGACCGAGGCAATTTATTATAAATGAAAGCATTTAATTGGGGGGCTTGCTTACAGTTTCAGAGAGTTAGTCCATGATTTTTATGGTGGGGAGTAGGGAGCAAGCAGGCAGCCATGGCACCGAAGCAGTAGCTAGCAAAGTACTCACATTCTTCTAATCCACAGGAAGTAGGCACACAGAGAGAGCAAGAATTGGCCTGCCTTAGGCTTGGACCTAAGCTTGCATCTTCCAGTGACACACCTCCTTCAACAAGGCCACACCTCCTAATCCTTCCTAAACAGTTCCACCAAGTGGGCCCTAAGCATCCAAATATATGAGCTTAAAAGAGCCATTCTCATCCAAATCACCACAGCTCCATACTAGTTTCCTGACCTCTATGGGTATTCCAATTAAAACATGCAAATCTGAAGATTCAAAGCTAATATTCTATAATGAAAGAAAATATGACATTTGTGTTTCTGAGTTTGTGCTACCTCACTCAGAACATCTATTTACTTGTAAATTTTTCTTAACAGTTGTGTAAATTTACCACATTTCCATTATCTATTTATCAGTTGATAGACATCTATATTGTTTTCATTTCCTGGCTATTGTGAAGAGAACAGAAATGAATATGAATGACTAGATAACTCTGTAGTAGAAAACAGAGCCCTTTGAGTTCAACAGTGTTATAGCTGGACCAGCTGGCAGACATATTTCTAGCTTTATCAGGAGCGTCTACATTGATTGGAACAGTTCTATGCTCACCCTTAAGTGTCTTCTTGTAAACAGCACCCTCATACTTAAATTTTAGTTTCAAAATGCTCTGATTTTGCAGTGTGCCAACTTGATTACACTAGACAATATTTTCCAGTATCTCTTGCTCTGACTGGTCTGGCAAAAAGAGAAATCTGGCTTATATTTAAAAGGTAAGAGTAGTGCCCTAGATAATGATATTTTAAAGAGTGGAGATGGGTCAGGCCATATTCCAGTCTTTGCTTCAGCTTGCTGACTGAGGGCAGCAGAATAACCCATAATTAACATTTTCCAGAACCCCTTGCTTCTCATTATTCAAACCCCAGTTGGGAGTGATACTGCAGCTATTTTTCTGCACGTTTTTCACAGCAACAAGGCTCAATGAGAGACTAACCTAGGTGCTGGTGCCCAGCAACTTTCAACAAATTCTTAACTACTTTTCTCTTTTAATTTGACCTGTGGCTGGAGCTGGAAGGGCCAGAGGAGACTCTGACCAGCATTCACAAGCATGTCAGTGCATGGGCCATTTAGGTTTAGCACCCATTCCTCAGCCAGTCTCTGGGAGCTGTAATTAGTGGTTTTCGTTGATAGATCTGACTTCAATTACCTGCTAATTCATTGGTACCCAATTCTTATCTTCGACCAGAGAGTAGAAATCATTGGTCACCAGATAGAAATAGGATGATTTCCGAGAAATTCAAAGAAGTAGATGGTAAGGCAGTCAGTGTTTCTACTAAAATTTCTTCCAGAAATGTGATGTGAGATTAATCTTGGCAACCTTTCTCCTTCAAATCTATTTTTAAAAGCTCATATTCTGAGTTCTGTACCTGAGACTGGGCCATAGGCCTGCTTCTGTCAAGTTCTTTGCTAAGTCATTGTCAAGTAAGTAGAATTCCACAGACCCTTTCTACCCTCTGTATGCCAATTTATAAACTGTACATTATAAAAGCAGTCACCTGAAACCTCCTGGAGGTTACAGGTATCTTCAAGTCAGAAGACAAGGAGTAAATTTCCTATTACTTTTTAGGCCCTATTACCATATAGAAACACTTCACCTGTTGTTAAGAAGAAACTGCTAGGCACATAGGGAGAGGAAGATGCTCCCAGAACACCAGCTCAGAAAAGAGCAATGATAGGATCAAATGTCTTGACAGCAGTTCGAACAACAACTTACATATCAGATGGAGCATTTTCTGAAGAAAATTAAGAAGCAAAGCCCAGGCTAATTGTTTATTTTGCTGTTCTCACCCATCTGAGATTTCTCTAGACATGATTACCACCCCTTATGAATATGTAGTAACTCTTAGAATATGTAGTAACTCTAAATGTGACTCAAATAGCAAGTAGAATAGGAATAATGACGGAAATTAATTAGATGGCTTTAATATTTATTTATTTGTTATGTATACAATATTCTGTCTGCGTGTATGTCTGTAGGCCAGAAGAGGGCACCAGACCTCATTACAGATGGTTGTGAGCCACCATGTGGGTGCCGGGAATTGAACTCAGGACCTTTGGAAGAGCAGGCAATGCTCTTAACCACTGAGCCATCTCTCCAGCCCCCAATTAGATGGCTTTAAAACATCTTTGAAAGTTAGAGCAAAATGAAAGGACTATTACAGGCAAAAAGACCATTTATTTTAAATGTATGTCAACTTTATTAAGATGTAATTCACATATCACTTAATTCACCCAGCTGTTCAGTTTTTAAAGCCCCCAGTAATTTTTCTTTACTTTTAGTTCTCATTAAATGTTTGTTTAAATATAGTCTTAATTTGCTCTGCAGAGATCAGAGCTGTTCAGGAAGGAGACATATACTTATACTTTTTAAGGGTGAACTGAATGCTTTAAAATAATAGAAGTTGAACAAGGTCATTCATGAGAGGAAAAGAAGTAGATATTCCTGTGTTTTTAAAGATATTTTCAAGTAATCTCTTGTTTGCTTTTTATTAGTTTTCTCTTTTGGGGTCCGCCACCCAGCTCCCAAATAAAGTCCCACGGAGGCTTATTATTACTTATTAATGCCTGGCCTTAGTTTATCTTGTTTCTAGCCAGTTTTTCTTAACTTAAATTATCTGGTCTACTTTTTGCCTCTGTGCTTTTTCCTTTTTTTATTTCTGTATATCTTACTTTCATTCTTACTCTGTGGTGACTGTGTGGCTGGGTGACTGGCCCCCAGCACTCTTGTCTTCTTTCTTTCTTTCTTTCTTTCTTTCTTTCTTTCTTTCTTTCTTTCTTTCTTTCTTAAAGATTTTTGTCTCTTCCCTGCCACTGCCTCCCATTTTCCTCCCCATCCCCCAATTAAGTCCCCCTCCCTCATCAGCTCAAAGAGCAATCAGGGTTCCCTGCCCTGTGGGAAGTCCAAGGACCACCCACCTCCATCCAGGTCTAGTAAGGTAAGCATCCAAACTGCTGAGGCTCCCACAAAGCCAGTACGTGCAGTAGGATTAAAAACCCATTGCCAATGTATTTGAGTTCTCAGTAGTCCTCATTGTCCGCTATGTTCAGCAAGTATGGGTTTATCCCAGGCCTTTTCAGACCGAGGACAGCTGGCCTTGGTGAGAATAGATCCATATCTATTGCCATGCACAAAGCTCAAGTCCAAATGGATTAAAGACCTCAATATCAGTCAGAACACACTGAACCTGATAGAAGAGAAAGTGGGAAGTACTCTACAACACATGGGCACAGGAGACCACTTCCTACATATAACCCCAGCAGCACAGACATTAAGGGCCTCATTGAATACATGGGACCTCCTGAGACTGAGAAGCTTCTGTAAAGCAAAGGACACTGTCACTAAGACAAAAAGGCAACCCACTGACTGGGAGAAGATCTTCACCAACCCCGCAACTGACAAAGGTCTGATCTCCAAAATATATAAAGAACTCAAGAAACTAGACTGTAAAAGGCTAATCTTCTTTTTCCTTTGCTCCTTCTTCTTTCCCAGATTTCTCCATGTATTTACTCTGCCTGCCAGCCACTTTCTCCTATTGGCCATTCAGCTCTGTATTAGACCGTCAGGTATTTTAGACAGGCAATGTAACACACTTTCACAGAATAAAACAAATGCAACATAAAAGAACGAAACACATCTTTGCATCATTAAACAGATGCTCCACATTTGCATAAACAAATGTAATACATCTTTAAATAATATTCCACAACAGACCTCCAATCCACACTCTTAGACACCTTAGTTTTATGATATTTAAAAAGTGCTGACGGGTCCCGAGAAGCTGGCAGCAGATCCCAGGCGAGTGGCTTGCAGCGGGGCTTAAAAATACTGCAAGATCCCCAGGTGGTGCCTGAGTGGTTGCTAGTCCTGAACGGGCTGGTCTCGCCATGCGACAGGTGTGAGCAGGTGGTGGGGAGAAGGAAAGCACATGGGCATACACATCATACACAATAGAATTGGATATTTATTACTTAGAGGGGGGAAAGAGAGTGAGAGTGGGGGAGAAGGGAAAGAGAAGAAAAGGAAAGAGACAGAGAAGGGCTAGGGAGAGACACGTGCGGGCACCAAGAGGGGACAGACAGAATCTAAGATGACAGAGGAAGGGCAAGGTTTGCTGGGAGTGGGCATGGCTTGCCTCTTAAAGAAACAAAAACCATAACATTCCCATCACTTTTTTATAATAAAAATCAGGAGATTAGACACCACAATTTTATGGAATTAGGGCTGAAGATTCTCAAAACTGCTCCTGGCTTATTTGTGGGCATTATCTTTGAGGGGGGGAACCTGAGAGAAGGCTGGGTACTGGCTACATCCTGGCATAGCTGGTCTATTTGCTTCTGACCAGTGTTTGTGGCATAGAAATGTCTGATGTCTCTTATCCTGTTTAAGGTATTGGCAGAACAAAGAACAAAGTTAAATTAAGGGAGAAAAATTTAGGACCGGGGAAATGAGGGGGTATCTGACCTGATTAAGGTGGATCCTTTAAAATTCGGCTTCATGGAACTAACAAGAATTCCTTAGTTTTGTGAAAACAGAAGTTTTAGACACATAATGACTGTGGCATATTGCTGTACAATTAAAAATATTTTTTAAGACTATGGAAGGCAGTATAAGAGAGAAATTTGATTTGAAATTTGATGAGGTAACCTAGCAAAACCTTTCAGCTACCAAACTGTCAGAGATCTTTGAGAAGGATAAGATTTTACTTGCATTACTGATTAAAAATGACAGTGAACTTACTTGGTTGGTACCCAGAGCTACTCTTTTTTGGGTCCTCCATGGTCGCTGAAGGTTGCACTTGACCTTTGCTGTTTAGCACAGGGCCTGCCAGGGTCCAGAAGATCCTGTGGACTAAGAAATCTGTAGGAGGACAGGCCTAACTTGACCTGAGCAGCTAGGCTGTCGATTCCAGCGATTCTGTCCACGTCTGGAGATCTTTAGTTTAGATGAAAGACAGTTTTTCCCAATGGTCAGCACTAGGCAGTCAAAGCCAACTGCAGAAGGATGTTGTTCTGTGGATCCATTTGTCTTCTGTCTTTTTTGGAGGAAGCAGAGAGCTGCTGCTAGGAGCCAACCTGTCTCTTTTTGTTATAAAAAGGGGTTTTTTATAATTAAATATTTAAATATCACATTCCCCAGTTCTCTGATCAGTTGAGGGCTGTTTATTAGGTATAGCTGCAATATAGAATCTGTCTGGAAGGTTGGGTCTGAGCTTGACTGTATTGGCTCTTCATAGGTAGGATTTACACTTGTAAAAAGGCAGAAAGAAGAAAAAAACTGCTTGTAATATAAGGTTAATGATAGAACTGACAATAGTGGAGAACAACTTAATATATTTTAAGAGACTTAAAGGTTCATACCAGTTTAAAACACGAGACTTATAATTTTGTAGTCTGAAATGAGATGTAATGAACAATTATTATACACAGAAGGAGTGAACAGGAATTGGGTGATGTGGATGCTTTTGATGGGTCCTATCAAAGGCATGCCACTGTGCAAAAACACATGTAACAGAGTTAACAAGAGGATTTTAGTGAAAACTGGGGGCAAGGCAGGGTATACTTAAGTAAAAGAGGGAGAGCTTGGTCACCGGACCTGGCTCTTAGCCAAGATGGTGGTAAGGTCACCCATGTCATAAAGTTAACACTGAGGAACCCAGCAGGTAATATCTCAGTAAAGATGGCAGAATTTGGTCATCTGACCTGGCCCTCAGTCAAGATGGAGATAAAGTCACCTGACTCCAGTCAAAATGGCGGCATCCACATGTTGTATGAAAAAAGTTACAATTTTTGAGCTGTAAAGGATTTTAAGCTTAATGAGAGGGCCCTAAAGGCATGATCTGCCCTGTTGCTTAGCTGCCATGCCATACCATAAGCCACAGAGGGGGGGGGGGGGCAAAAAGCTGGAACTGAAAAAACTGCACCATGCCATGCCTGGAATTGAAAAGCCAGCTGGAATTTTTAAAAAGCCAGAGAACCAGTTGCTATCCAGAGCCAAAATCATGAAAACCCATGAAGCAGCAGCACCCAAGGCCTATAAAAGAACATCTTCCCGAAATAGGCAGGATGCAAATCAGCGCAAACACTCAGGACTCATGGAAGAGGACAGCAAGTGGAGTGTTATGGCCTAGTTGGATCTGGTCTGGTGACCCAGAAACCAGAGAGGCCAGGGCTGCTCTGAGTAGTGGTTATGACAATAGAAGAGAAAAATGAAAGAGAAGAAATGAAAAAGGATAAAGAAGCTGGGGGACCCTGGGTCCCCAGTTAAATGCACTGTACGGGGAGTGTGCAGTGCTAACGCGAGGGCAGACTGACCCCTGGAGTCAGTCCAAACAGGATTCTTGTAAAGGAAAGCAACCTTAGCAGACCGGGGAGACTCACTGATTGAAGCTGGGAAGCTGGTGGTGGGAGTGGAAAAACAACCCGGTTCAGGATATCCAAGTAGCACAGCACCAATTTTATGATTTTTAAAAAATGCTGGTGAGTCCCGAGCAGCTGGTGGCGGATCCTGGGAGAGCAGCTTGCAGAGGGGCTTAAAAATGCTGCAAGATCCCCGGGTGGTTCCCGAGTGGTGGCTGGTCCTGGGCGGGCTGGTCCCGCCATGCAGCGGTGTGAGCAGGCTGCAGGTAGAAGAAAGGCACATGAGCATACACATTGTACAGAATAGAATTGGATATTTGGGGGTGGGAGGGGGGAGGAGAAGAGAAGAGGAAAGAGACAGAGAAGGGCCCGAGAGAGACACGTGTGGGCACCAAGAGGGGACAGGCAGAATCTAAGATGGCAGGGGAAGGGCAGGGGTCACCAGAAGTGGGCGTGGCTTGCCTCTTAAAGAGATGAAAACCATAACATTTTGTGTTAAGAAAAATCTTAAGATGAGCTGCTCTGCACCGACACAAAAGAACTACAAGCAGACCAGATCAAACCAAATGAAATGCCTGTGTTTAAGAGACAGCACAGTCCTGGATGGCCCGGAAAGCATGGTGAGGGAAAGACAGAGGGAGAACACAAGAAAACCCAAAACCATGTGTTTCTCTTTTCGGCTGAGCTTACATACCCTGTGGGGTCAGATTTTGGAAGGCTGGGAGTTACAGTCCAAGGTCAAAGCACTTGGCAGGCTAGGAGTGATATGTCCAACTCAATATTACACTTAGTATTTCTTTACACTTGGATTTCAGAGAACTTACTGTGTGCTATAATCAAGTTCTGATCCCACTGCTATATTCCCTCTGAAAGTAGCAAATCTGCTCACCCTTGTTTTCTGCCTCTAGATAGGTTTTAAAATTCATTCCATAGACCAATTAGTAAATTCAATGTTTATTTAAGAAAATATTATGTTTTTCTGGTAAGACTACCATACAAAAATACTATGGACTGGGTCCATCAAACAACAGAAATTTACATCTTCCACAACCTCAGGAACTAAGATGGAAGGTTGCGTGTGTCAAGGCTTGCTCTTTGTGAGGGTGTGGGACGAATTTGCTCTGGGTCATTCTCCTCAGATGCCATCTTCTCCCTTTGTTTTTCCAAGATTATGCCAGGACTTACACCTCTTTTGAAAAGGACTCCATTGTGCAGAAGTAGCATTGGCTTGGTGATTATCCTGATGTAATTATCTAATCAAAGTCTGTTCTTTATCTCTAAGATTATCTATGGATCAAAACAACCACACCACGTGAATAATGCAGAGCAAAATTCAGCCCCAAGGAAGAACGAATTGGCAAGATTTTTGCTTGTTTGTTTTAGTTACTGTAGTTAACTTTGGTCAAATGAATTTTACTGCAATTAAGCACCACACTGCTGCTGCTGCTTTTATCATCAGCTGCTCATCTCTGTCTAGCTGGACTCTGCTCATTAGAACTGAAGCCATGTCACAGAGGATGTATATTCTAGGTGGTGACTCATACCTCTCATTGTCTCTTTGTTCTGTTAATGATGTTTTTCTTTTTTCTTTGTTTTAAGATGGTATTTTAAGATGGTTTAAGATACTGCCCAGGCTGTCCTCAAACCCCAGCCTTCAGTGTGGAGTGTTGTTTTGGCAAGTAGAGAAAGAAGAAGATAGTTTGAAAAGAGATAGTTTGTCATGAGATGCCTTGGGGAAATTGTATCTATTGAGCAAGCTGAGCCCAGGAGTGGTGGAGCCAGTGAGGTGGCTTAAATGTCTTAGAAATAGCAATGAGCAACGAAAGGGTATCTTGGTCTTAGAGAGAAAGTGATTTAGAAAAGGCTTTAAGAACCTTGGGAGCTCAGTCCGGTGCTCCAATGTGGGTCTCTGCCTCTATCTCCAACCATCGCCAGATGAAGGTTTAATGGTGATATGCAAGATATTCATCAGTATGGCTATAGGATAGGACCAATTCAGGTTCCCTCTCCTCAGCTGCCCAAGGAACTAACTGGGGACATCTCCCTAGACACCTGTGAGCCCCTCTAGAGTCAAGTCTCTTGCCAACCCTAAGATGGCTCTCTTAATTAGGATATATACTTCCCTGCTCCCATATCCACCCTTCCTTTATCCCAATCATCCCATTCCCAAGTTCCCCCCATCCTCCCCTTTTCACTTTTCTCTCCCCATTTCCCCTTACCCTCATCTCACCCCACCCCCAAGAACCAATTTTGCCTGGAAATCTTGTCTACATCCAATATCCAGGAGGATGACTATATGTTTTTTTTTTCTTTGGGTTCACCTTCTTATTTAGCTTTTCTAAGATCACAAATTATAGACTCAATGTTCTTTATTTATGGCGAGAAACCAATTATGAGTGAGTACATCCCATGTTCATCTTTTTGGGTTTGGGTTACCTCACTCAGGATAATGTTTTCTATTTCCATCCATTTGCATGCCAAATGAGGAGCAGAAGGAGAGAGAACATGAGCAAGGAAGTCAAGACCACGAGGGGTGTACCCACCCACTGAGACAGTGGGGCTGATCTATTGGGAGCTCACCAAGGCCAGCTGGACTGGGACTGAAAAAGCCTGGGATAAAACTGGACTCTCTGAACATGGCAGAAAATGAGGGCTGGCACTGGGTTTTGATTCTATGGCATGAACTGGTTTTGTGGGAGCCTAGCCTGTTTGGGTGCTCACCTTCCTAGACCTGGATGGAAGGGAGAGGACCTTGGACTTCCCACAGGGCAGGGAACCCTAACTGCTCTTCAGACTGGAGAGGGAGGGGGAAAAAGTGGGAGAAGGGGGAGAGGAGAAGGGGGAGGAGGAGAGGAGTGGGGGGAGAGGGAGGGAAATGGGAGGCGGGGAGGAGGCAGAAATTTTTTCATTAAAAAAATAAATAAAAAAGAAAAAAGGCTTTAAAAACTCTTTTCTCTATTATGTAGGTTTTGATAGTGACTTAACAAACATTTTTTACTTACTGTGGTGGTTATTATTTTCAATTTGACAGAATCTAGAATCACCTGAGAAATGGGCCTCTAAGTTATCTTGATTCAGCTTATTGAGGTGAGGTGAGAAGGTCCACCCAGTTTAAGTGCTGCCATTCCCTGGCAGGAATCCCAAAATGTATGAAATGGAGAAAGGACGTTGAGCTTGCATCCATCCTTTTCTCGTTTCCCAGTGGTGGATATAATGCAATCATCCTGCTTTCTCCGTCACGATGGTCTGTCCTCGAGTTGTGAACTAAACAGACTCTTTCTCTTCAACTTGCTTCTGTCTGAGTATTTTAACACAGAGGCAGGAAAAGGAACTAAGATGACAAATGCTATAGTTATGGAACAGGATTTGTGCCAAGTTAGACCCACATGTGTGATTAGTTATTCAAATAAACTGAAATATGAAGTGTAGTAAGATGTTATATGTCTGTATGCATACGCATGAAAGAGAGTTTCTCGTAATACAGGGAGCCTTGTAAGGTAGCTAATACTCCTGAACTCCTGACCCTCCAGACTATATCTGTCTCCACAGTGCTATGCCCTCAGCTTTTGCTTTCTTCCTCTTTCTCTACCTATTTCTCCTTCTCTGCTTCTTCCTTTACTTGTTTCTTGGTAGTATGAAAACCTGGCAGTAGACATACTGTCATTAGAACAACATTTGAAGTTATTTTTCATTATCAAATACTTCCTTAGACCAATCATGTTTGAAGCACAATGCATGCTTTGAGACATGACAAAAAAATCTATTTTTAAGATATTTTCACTTTGGTAGAGCAGCTAAGATTGAATAAATTGTTAAAGATATGATAAAAAAAAGGAATTCGTCAGCAGTGGTATGTATAATTTACATACAGAGGGGCCCCGACAATGTTCTATCTCCAAGGCTTTATAAAACACACTAACCATGAAATGTGTTAAGATCTGTTATCATTATTTCGATTCAGTTCTGTTCCTGCCTTGTGGTTTTGTGGCATAACAGAAAATATGCTCAGGTTACAGATAAGTCGTTATTTTATATTTCCATTTAGGTAGATTAAAAATTCATTTGGCAATTAGTTTCTAGTGTTTCAGTAAGTACAAAAAGCAAACTTGACATTTTTCCTTCCCTCTGGGCTTCTTAAATTCCATTTTCCTATGTCCTGGGAATCCAGTGTCAGCACAATTTCCAAGCCTCACTTCCTTCTCAACCCTATTTGTTTATTCATATCTTCTGTACTATTTAGGAGCAGGACATACTTTCAAATAGAAAGTTTCTAAAATCCTATGCAAGGTTGCTTCTTAAATATTACAAGAGCTGCACTAGCTCACTCATTGATTTCCCTGGGATCAAAGGGCACTTGGAATACAACATTAAAGCTCTGTATAAATTCAGGAATCTACCAGTAAGTACTGACTCAACAGGGACAGCCCAAGTTTATGGGAAATGCTTTTACATTCATAAAGGATA
Organism: Alexandromys fortis; assembly: GCF_014885135.2. Lineage (NCBI taxonomy): Eukaryota > Metazoa > Chordata > Mammalia > Rodentia > Cricetidae > Alexandromys > Alexandromys fortis. Next base: position 367,845 of record NW_026068240.1, read on the forward strand.
TTATATTTCCAAAGCATTCCAGTGTTTGAAGCAGTCTTAAAAATGACTCCAGTTTTAGGTAAACAGACCTCAAGAAGAACTAATTCTACCATTGAGTATTTCAAGGTAGAAAAATAACCTTGAAAGAAACCCAGTTAAGACTACTTGTCAGGCTGTAACTTTGACAAGGCTGCTTCTGTGTTATTAAAATAATAGATGTCTTAGTGACTGAAGATAGAAAAATCTAGGCATTAGATAAGATGACGGGGAAAAAAATTTGGAGCACTATAGATTTTAGCAGAATTCTGTCTCCTAGAACACATCAACCCACAAATCTGTAGGGTATCACAGCATATATGTGAAAGTGTTATCTAAATTAGGGCTTTGTGGGATTCTTTCCAATCAATCCTCAACTTCAACTTTTCTAAAGAAAAATCTAAAATACAAGAGGTTTTTTATGTTTTTGTTTATTTTTTTACAAGCATCTTGTTCAAAGCAAAAACATTAAAGGCATTTTATGTAAAGTGTAATAGAATGCCTAATGTGAGTCCTGTGGTCATTGTGACTTACTTTTACAGTAATGACAGATGAACATAGCCAATTTGTTTTTCTTTTCTGGTTGCCCTATATCAATATCACCATTACCAAGACTGTTAGATAAATTCCCTGGGGAAGCAATTTGTAACATTCATGTTGGATATATTTTTTTATAACTAAAATGCCCATAAAGTAAAAATTCCTCACAAATCCATTTTATAATAGAAATATCTTATGATTATGAAATATATCTGATAGTTATCTTGATTTTATTTTAATAGCTTACATAATATAAGCCAGACATCAGTGATGTATGCCTTTATTCACAACCCTTGGGAAGCAGATGCAAATAAATCTTCAAGTTTGAGGCCAGCCTGGTTTACAGAATAAGTAGTTCCAGGACAGTCAGGACAACACGGAAAAATACTGTATCCCAAAACCAAAAAACAAACAAACAAAAGTCCAAACCAAAACAAACAAAATAAAGCAAAAACCACTAACAAAACTCCAAAGAACAGCTTACATGTTACAGAACCCATTTTCTTAAAACGGTCATTCAAGTTTTGAACATTTTTCCTTTGATACAAATCTGCTGGTACCTTAGCCCAAATCTGCCTTTTTCTAGCCCATTAATTCAGGAATTCATCATTTAACATATACCAATAAATTTATAATCTGCACCATACAGAAGTGAATGATATAAGAAGGTAAGTTCCCTATATTCACTGGAACTTCCCTATTTTTGAAGTTGGTAAAAAGAAACTGCTGTTGAGTGTGCTTTCTTCAGACATTTCGAGGTAATTATTCTCTCAAATGTTTAAATATTTCTTCATTAAGATGCCCATCCAAAAGGTCTCTTTATTTCAAATAGAGTTTTCTGATTCTCTACTGCCTACACGACTTTTCCTGTCCCTTGTTGATACGCCTCTTGGGTGTATGTCTAGAACACCCACCTCACCTGAAACACACTCATCTACCCAGTTAATCACTTAGAACGCTTACTTAGTCTTTATTGCATGTTACTCAAGGATGAATCCAGCCATGTTGTAGAGGAGATTTTTTTTGCCATGACAAATACTTGAGAAAAATAGTTTAGAGAGAAGGAAATATTCCATAGTCTCCAAGGTTACTCATAATGATCTATGCCCATGATAAAACTGAACATCCTGGTGTTTCTCTATCACCTCCCAGTAATGGCATCGAATTATGATTTCATCAATGGATGAAGTCATACTCACATAACCCTGTTAACTTCAAAAAGCCTATCACCTGGCAAACAAAATTTTAATACGTGGCTCTTTGGGGATCATGTTTTCTTTTTATATCTTTTTTTTTGGAAAAATTACCACCTCCTCCTCGTTTCCCATTTCCCTCCCCCTTCTCCCACACATCTCCCCCTCCCCCTCCTTCCCTCCCCCTCTCCCCCTCCCCCCCACTCCATTCCCCCTCCCTCTCGAGAATGATGAGCAGTCCAGATTCCCTGCCCTGCAGGAAGTCCAAGGTCCTCCCATTTCTATCCAAGACCTGGAAGGTGAGCATCCAAACAGGCTAGGCTCCCACACAGCCAGTTCATGTATTAGGATCGAAGCCTAGTGCCCATCCTTGTCTTGGCTTCTCATCAGCCTTCATTGTCCGCCAGGTTCAGGGAGTCCGGTTTCATCCCATGCTTATTCAGTCCCAGTCCCGCTGGCCTTGATGAGCTCCCAATAGATCAGTTCCACTGTCACAGTGGGTGAGTGTACCCCTCGTGGACCTGACTTCCTTGCTCATGCTCTCCCTCCTTCTGCTCCTCATTTGGGTCTTAAGAGCTTAGTCCGGTGCTCCAATTTGAGTCTCTGTCTCTGTCTCGATCCATCGCCAGATAAAGGTTCTAAGGTGATATGTAAGATATTCATCAGTATGGCTATAGAATAGGGTCATTTCAGATTCCGTCTGCTCAGTTGCTCAAGGTACTTGCTGGACATCTCCCTGGACACCTGTGAGCCCCTCTAGAGTCAAGTCTCTTGACAACCCTAAGATGGCTCCCTTAATTAGGATATATATTTCTCTGTTCCCGTGTCCACCTTTTCTTTATCCCAACCATCCCATTCCCCCAAGCTCCCCCCAATCTCCCCTTCTCACATTTCTCACCCCATTTCCCCTTAGCCCCATGCCACCTCACCCCAAGTTTCCAGTTTTTGCCCGGCAATCTTGTCTACTTCCCATATCCAGGCGGGTGGCTATATGTTTTCCTTTGGGTTCACCTTCTTATTTAGCTTCTCTAGGATCACAAATTATATGCTCAATGTCCTTTATTTTTGGCTAGAAACCAATTATGAGTGAGTACATCCCATGTTCATCTTTTTGGATCTGGCATACCTCACTCAGGATAGTATTTTCTGTATCCATTCATTTGCATGCAAAGTTCGCGAAGTCATTGTTTTTTACCGCTGAGTAGTACTCTAATATGTATATATTCCACACTTTCTTCATCCATTCTTCCATTTAAGGGCATCTAGGTTGTTTCCAGGTTCTGGCTATTACAAATAGTGTTGCTATGAACATAGTTGAACAAATGCTTTTGTCATATGATAGGGCATCTCTTGAGTAGATTCCCAAGAGTGGTATTACTGGATCTTGGGGTAGGTTGATCCCGAATTTCCTGAGAAATCGCGGGGGGGGGGGCATGTTTTCATTCAAAGAAAACACCATCACTTTGGAACTGAGAGGCTCATGTTCCAAGGGAAGTTTCAGAATGTCTGAAAAAGACGATTGCTTCCCTAATTGTGGTAAAATACTTCCATTTTTAGCCTGTGTTCTGCAAATAAAGAAATGGATCACCATAGGTTTGTGACTTAACTTTGTCTTTTAAGCCCCAGACATAGATCAAATGTGACAAGTTCATTGAGGCAATCAAGGAGTGTGTAATGGAAAAAATATAAGATGCAGCCCAAGATGCAGCAAAATTGGTTTTTAGAACAGGAGAAATGGTGTGGTGGAACCCGCTTATAGGCCAAGCACATGGGAGGCAGAAGCAGGTGGATCTCTGTAGCTGTGAGGCCAGCCTGGGTTACACAGCAGTTCCAGTACGGCCTGCGTTCTATACTGAGGCTCTGTCTCAAAACTCCAAACAAACAAACATTCCAGAATGATTGCAACACAACCCTTTACAGGACAGATATAAGCTATAACAAGCTAACATGTTTCTAACCACTATCAGTGTGGCACAAGCAAGTAGATTTACATGTTGTCAATCTTATGAAATAGGAGCATTTTGTCTTTGTTTCTTCCACCTTCTCCTCCAAGGAGTGTTAGCTTCTGAGCCTGTGGCCTCATTTTCTCAGCAATGTCTTAGATTCAAACATCACTTCTCTGTCATTTTAATCTGCTTGATCTGGGGAAGTCTCCTTCCCCCTGTACTCTGCCCTAGAGCATTTTATTTTGAGAATAGCTTGCATTTGTACTGAAAAGGTATTGTAACTTACATGGGAAAAGTTCCCCCAAAGGCTTATGTATTTGATTCCCTTTGGAGACAGTGCTTGAGATGGTGATGTCATCTATATGAGGGAGAGCTTGATGGTGAAAGTGCATTACCAAAGGACAGTTTGCAGAGTTGAGAGCCTCACTTCACTGGCTTTATTCTCTCTTCTAGTTCCTGTGTTGGAATGAAAATGTTATCAGCCAGCTTCTTGACCATGCCATGGCTTCATGGACTTGATCCCTTTAGAATCCTTTTTTTTTTTTTTTTTTTTTGACAGTGTTTCTCTGTGGCTTCGGAGCCTGTCCTGGAACTAGCTCTGTAGACCAGGCTGGTCTCAAACTCACAGAGTTCTGCCTGCCTCTGCCTCCCGAGTGCTGGCCCTCTAGAATCTTAATCCAAATTAAATCCTTCCTTTTTGAAGCTGCTTTTGTTCAAGGTTATCAGAGCAAAGAAAAAGTGACTAATACCAAAGGGAATTAATGATCAAATAGATTTAGTAGTGTGGTTACTCATATATCCATTAATTTGAATTATTCATTAAACTTTTAAAATAAACTTAGTTCTTAGCTCACCCTTGGAGTAAACTTTTGTAGATTGAATGAATAAATAGGGACTCATCAACCAATCATACTTCTCCATAGATTAGGTTATTTATTCATTGCTTCATAGGCAGGAAGATGACTGGGATAACTACAGCCAGATGAGCTTATGATAGACAGATACTTCTAACATTGTAGGAGGGTTGACATTAAATACTCTATTTTTACAGCATCCTTATTGTGATTCCGGCCTTTCAAGTGGTTGTTAGTAAGTCAGTGATGCTATATTCAGAAAACTGGGCCTGTGTAGGATATTTGGTAAATTTCAGTGTCTTTTGGAGTCTATTTTTGTGGTCATTTTGAAGATGTTTCATTACTACTACTTACTAATGGTTATCAAATATTTTAAATGTAAGCCCTACCTCCCAGAAATCTTCCTTCAGCTCACTTCTCTTTTCAGAATGTCTCTTCCTGCTGAACATTTATCCTGATCCTTCCGTCTTCCCACATGATGGGCAAAAAAGTCACAGGTGTGCAGGTTGGCAGACAATGAGGGCTGATGAGAAGCCAAGGACATGGCACTGGGTTTTGATCCTACTGCATGTACTGACTTTGTTTGGATGCTCACCTTCCTAGACCTGGATGGAGGGGGGAGGACCTTGGACTTCCCACAGGGCAGGAAACCCTGACTGCTCTTTGGACTGGGGGGGGAGTGGGGGGAGAGGTAGAGGAGTGGGAGGATGGGGAGAGGAGTGGGGGGAGGGGAAGGGAAATAGGAGGTGGGGAGGAGGCAGAAATTTTTTTCAATAAAAAAATAATTAAAAAAGAAGATTTCTCTGTCAAATTCAACTTCATGGTACTGTGAAGGCGACAGGTGGAAGTATCTCAATTTTCTTGAAGAAACTGCAACTTAAATGTGTTGTGTGTCAAAGTTCAAATAACTAGTTAGAGAGTTATTCTATACATACAAAGCAGTGAGGAGTTTAGAATAAACACAGGAAACAAGGAAACATTGAAGATCTTATAAGAGAAAGTAAACTTCTGTGTTGAATGTTGGAAAACCCTGTAGATATTGTGCCTTCAGAGAAGACCAGAAGCTACTTTTCTGTTGCTGAAATAAGATATTCTGACAGAAGTTATGTAAGGACAGGCTTTGAACAACAGTTATACATTCTACAAAGAAATGAAACTTCCAATGAACCTTCTGTGGGACTGCTGACCTGATTCTTGAGAGGTTGGGATGATGCAAGACTAAAGATTAATAATAGTTCATATTGGGATATTTTAGCCTCCTTAATAGGTACTCATTTTCATCTCTGTGTCTGACCTAACATTTTGTGTCTAACAGGTAAATCCTTTTAGAACCTATTAGTAGACCATTAGCTTCTACCAACTAAAAGGTTACGAGGGTCTTTATACAGAAGAGTGCCTCACATATGTGAGAGTCTTCTTAGGTGCCAGTCTGTACCTACAATAGAGAGAGATAGCATTTACTATGGGCCATCTCATATGTCACTCCTCTCAATAAATTGTGCCTAGGATTATAGCAGCACTGCCAGTCCCAAGTATGGCTTATGACAGACTTAACTTCTGTGTAGGAGACAAAGACAAAACCCTACACAGAAGTCTGTCTTTCAGAGGACAGCTGTCTGTAGCTTTAAATATGGGAACACTTTTAACTTTTCATTCTTAGGAACATCGATGAGCTAATATAAATAAAATTATAAAATCATTAAGTGATACACACATGTAAATCATTCCTTTGTAGTGAGTGCATTTAGCCTTGAAGGTGCCTTAGGAACACCTGAAATTTAGATAGGGATCAGGATTGTCTCCAGTCCATCTTAGAATTTGAAATTAATCTTTTAATTTGAAATATTAATGTAGCAGATATTGTTATATGGGATAGCAGTAGAGACCCAAAGAAACATCATAGAAGAAGCCAAGGAGCTGTTAAAATTTCTTATGATTGCTTATTATATTGAAGTGTGATCCTAGTTAGTCTGGATCAGAGAGTCAGATATTAGGGGTGAAAGCCAAGAGATCAGAAAAGCAGAGTGGCGAGCCACTCTAGCTCTAAACTCCATGAACTGAATGGTGAGATCCCATCTCCACCAGCCTTATATTCCTGTCTCCACCCGTCTAGTGTTGGCTTGAAAGTTGTGAGCCACCACTGCCTGGCCTCTATGATTAGTAGCTAGCTCTGCCCTCTGCTCTCCAGGCAAGCTTTATTTGTCAGAACACAAACAAAATATTACACAACATTATATTCTGATCATACATAATATAAAAGGAGAAATTTGTGTCAAAAGGAATAAACCTGCCTTGGGAGTTAGTTTCTCAGACTAGAGGCATGAATAATCCAGCTAATCAAAAGTTTCTTCAAAGGTGGAGTGTTTTGCAGATCGAGCTTCTGAGGGAGGTGGGACTTTGTGAGGACAATTTGTGGACTGAGGCATTTCAAGGGACCAGATGCCAGAACTCCAGCAGAACTCCAACCACAGAAGTCTGGGCAAGGATTATTATGAAGCAGGGGAAGGGCAGTGGTAGTGGCTGAACAGGATCAGGGGCTGAGTTCTTTTTCTGGTGAGAAAATGAGCAAAAAACTGCCTTGTTCCCTTGTCCCAGATTCTCCTGATATTTTGCATCCTGGTGTTCAGGTACATGGCATTGATGCAATACATGACATTATAACTCCACTTATTTAATTTTGTCAGTTTTGCATCTTCATGTGAGAAATATGTCGACAGCATTAAAGACAATAAAACCGATGTCTTAAGATACAGAAGATGTCAAAAGATTGTTTCCAGAACATCTGTTACTTATGTATTCTTTCCTTTGTTGTTGTATCTTATGTTCATAGTTGTCACAGGCCTTAACAACTGAAAAATCCCAAAGACAGCAATTCATAACTAAAAATGACAACAAGGGCATAATGTTGAGTAAGAATGTCAGGTAAACATGGGTTCATGTAATAGGTAATCCTTCACGAATCTTTATAAACATTTAAAATACAAAGTTATTATATATTGTAGTGATATTTCAATTGTATTTTAATAAATAAAGCTTTCCTGAAGATCAGAGAGTAGAGCAGCCCCACTGGTCAACCTTACAGACAAGGCAGTGTCCCAGTAGCCACACTAGTTTGCCATAGAAACTGGGCAGTAGTGGTGCACGCCTTTAATCCCAGCCCTAGAGATAATTATAAAATGGGAGGAGACAGCTCTCAGACACAGTCTCATTCTGAGATTCCTGGAGGCAGAATTGCCATTTCAGACTGTGATAGAGGTAAGAGCCAGTGACTGCTTTTGCTAGTCTGACCTTCAAGTTGAACCCCAATATCTATCTCCGGGTCTTTATTAATAATTATACAATATATTATCAATGATAAAAAAGCATACATATGTGGTAAAGGAATGAAGGATACATGCTCAGGGAATACACTGAAATTTCATATTCAACGAGGAAATAGAGGAGCATTTATTAGTTCTATAACATTTGTGTATTTTTTTCTAAATTGACCTTAGAACCATTTGTACCAAACATTAATATTTGTTTAGTAATTTTTTTTTGAAAATGAACCTTTGGATGAATAATACACCCTGTATATTTAATATGCTTTATTAAAGAAAAGTAAGTTATATCATAGAAGCTATGCCCTCTGTTTTTGCTAGGAATATTCACATCTACCTCATCCTTTATAGAAAAAAGGAGGAAAGAAGTTAAATCATTCACTAATCTCTAGCTAATCTCACCACTTAGTAGTTGAAAGCAATTTTTCACCTAACATTAAGATATAAGGACACAACATTTATGACAATGATATATGTAAAGTATTTTATAAAGGATAACTCCTATGTCAATAATATAGTATGCAATAAAAATTAAAATCACTATAGTTTTCCTGTAAAATGTTAAAATTGTACGAAAGGTATAAGGGAAATTTTCTCTCATACAAGAGAGTACATTTGGTCAAAGTGTTCCAGAATAAGGATTGGAAAACTGGCTTCTAACTTAGTTCTGATAATTACTGTGGAGCCAGATGATCTCTCTGGGTCTTTAACCCTTTGATATGAAAGGAAGACTTTCTATGGGAGTCCACTCAGTCAATGGAAAAATAACAAATTATTAAGACATTTGATTGTACAGTCAGGTTAATGGATAAGAGAAGTAATAGTAATAGTAATAAGATGTCTGTGTGATCAGACAATATGAGATTGCTGAGTTCTTTTCATTCAAAAACAAGGCACAGCAGTGCTGGCACTGGAGAAGATGCATCAAAATGATTCAGTTAACTATGTGGGAATCCAGAGAAGTCTCAGTGGCCATGCTTGCATTAGGCTCTTCAAAGGCATTGTCAGTACTAATTAAAAAATGAAACAACAAAGTCCTGAGTGACTTCATCAATAACAAGGCAGATCCTGGGATATAGGAAGAATTAAGTTATTTACTTTTTATTTCTCTCTGTCAAAAACCGGCATACAGGCTCATTGCAGCAGGGAAATTGATAATATTCTTCTTAAGAAGAACAGTTCAGGGTTGACAGATAATTTAGTTCTCATGAAAGTAAAAAGTCAACCATACCATTTCCTTGCTGCCTACCATTCTCTAGAAAGCTCAGAGCCTTCCCCCATGAGAAGTCAGTTTCCCTTAGGGAGGTCACCATTAAATGCTTATAGAAATCAGATTTTACAAGTGGTTATCCATTCTCTGTATTGGTTAGATTTTTGTGGTAACTACAGTAAGCAAAAGTTCACAGGCAAGTGGACATTGGTTGGCCACTGAACTCTGACATGCATACAACACTTCTGGAACCATGTACTTAATAGTTATATACAAATAATGACATACAGACCTACATTACTAAGTTATTGTGAAGTTCATATAAAGTACTCTGCACACCAAGCTATCAAATACAGGGCCAGCTATGTGTGGCACACAAAAGTGGATATATCTGTGTTGGTTCCCAGCTCTGTGCATTTTTTTCATAAAACCACAACATTTTAAATAATGAACTTAATGCTTTTTTTTTTACTGCCTTCATGTAGATGGATATAGAGGATACTTGAATCTCCAACAATTGAAATGAAACTCAAGACTCTAGTTGGTTAAGGGAGAACAGAATCATTACATAGAGAGCTTAGCTGTGGTTTTGTATAGCCACCCCCAACACAGGCTCCATCATCACTTTATTTGTCAACATTCCAAACGCAGGCTCCATCACTTTACTTGTCAACATTCCAAACACAGGTTCCATCACTTTACTTGTCGGCATTCCAACCCTGAGTGCATCATGCTTCCTTAATACATGTTCTTCTAATTTTGTTACATGCTGACTAATTTTGTGCCATCTTGACACGGGCTAGAGTCATCTGAACATAGGGAGCCTCAGCTGAGAAAATGCCTCCATAAGAAGGGGCTGTAGGCAGGGCTATACTATATTTTCATAATTAGTAGTTGATGTAGACAATGCAGACCATTGTGTGTGGGGCCATCCCTGGGCAGATGATCCTGGGTACTTTAAGAAAGTAAGCTGAACCAGGCATGAGGAGTAAGCCAGTAAGCAGAGCCTGACTCTGTGTCAGTTCTGAGATCCAGGTTCCTATGTGGTTTGAGTTTCTGCCTTGCCTTCCCTCAATGGACTGTGATTCATGGTACATAAGCCAAATAAATCCTTTCCTCCCCAAGTTGCTTTTGGTCATGCTGTTTCATGATAGTAATAGTAACCCTAATTAAGACACCTTCCAATTTCTCTGTTTTTATTCAAATTTCTTATGTCATTTGCTGTAAAAGGCTCCTGAGTGAATCTTTTTCTGTGCTGCATCAGGTGATCTTAGAAATTAGATTCAGAACCCAAACTGAGTTACTGTATTTCTTTTTGGGTTCATACTGTCATATTCCCTCATCCCAGCTGTCTCTCTAGTCAAAATTCCAGTCAATCATTGAAACGCTTCTGTGTTGTGCTTTGTAAGGGGGCAGAGACAAAGAGTGCTGTTTTTGACTGAAAGGAAGGCACAGCGTGAGACGAACAATGACTTCTGTTTTTACATTGTGGATCTGTCTGTATCATCAGTGCGTCTGAGGAGAGAGGGCGGAAGATAGCTTTGCTGAGACAGCTCTGAGCTCCGATAGCTTTCCATTAGGGGTAACTTTTATGGAACTCCATTTAGGAAACATCGAATTTCTGGACAGTTTTCTAAAATGGCCCAGATGAATGCATATGTAGCTAAGAAGAGAGGGGGTATAATTATGTGATCTCTCGTTTGTTAGCAGCTAAGTGAAATGAGAACAGGTCCCATGGGGATTTTCCCTTTTCCTCAGATATTGTCTTCTCCATAAATAATTCTCTTAATAGTAGATAACTAGTTTGTTGAAATCAATTACGGTTCAGGTTTTTTATACCAAGAACTTTAACATAAGCAGATAGTTTATGGTGATATAACTTCTAAGGTGAGATGGTTGGTCAACTTTGAGAACTTAGGTGAAACACCATCAGAATCACACTTGGAGGGTGTGCTGATGAGGATATGTTTTTCATCAAAGATGTTAAATTCAGATGCCATTTTGTGGCAATACAGACAAGATAGTTTGGAAAGAGTCTCCACCCCTAGATGAAGACTCCATTTTGAACATCTTTGTCTCATCTCTGAGCACTTCTTCTAAAATACATTGGATGCTTAGGTTCTTTACAACAGTTGAAAAAGCTGGAGAGACTTTTGAAAAAATACAGAAAGTATTGGAATATTAACTAATGTTTTAGTTAGGGTTCTATTGCTTGGAAGAGACACCAAGCCCACACCAGCTTTTACAAAGGAAAACTAACTGCGGTCTCCTTAAGTTCAGAAGTTTAGTCCATTGTCATTGTTAGGATTCAGGCATTATGTTTGCTCTAGTCACCTGGCAGGAAGAACCCAGGCAGTACACTGGCCAGTCCATGGCCTATGGCTGCTATGTCACTACACAGTCTGTATGCACAAAGGTCCCTTTAAGAGACAAGCTCCACCCACTCCCAATCTCTTCTGAAGAGGAAGACTGATACCTACCACTTCTTCCTCTTTCTCTGTGTATTTCTCTTTCTGCCTTCCTTTTCCCAATCCCTTTTTTTTAAATATAATTTTTTTATTGAAAAAAAAAAGATTTCCGCCTCCTCCCCGCCTCCCATTTCCCTCCCCGTCTCCCTTTTCCCCCTCCTCCCTCTCCTCTCCCCCTCCCCCCCACTCCTCTCCCCCTCCCTCTCCAGTCTGAGGGGCAGTCAGGGTTCCCTGCCCTGTGGAAAGTCCAAAGTCCTCCCCGCTCCATCTTGGTCTAGGAAGGTGGACATCCAAACTGGCTAGGCTCCCACAAAGCCAGAACATGAAGTAGGATCAAAACCCAGTGCCATTGTCCTTGGCTTCTCAGCAGCCCTCATTGTCCGCCATATTCAGAGAGTCCGGTTTTATCCCATGCTTTTTCAGTCGCAGTCCAGCTGGCCTTGGTGAGCTCACAATAGATCAGCCCCACTGTCTCCGTGGGTGGGTGCACCCCTCGTGGTCCTGACTTCTTTGCTCATATTTTCCCTCCTTCTGCTCCTCCTTGGGACATTGGGAGCTCAGTCCGGTGCTCCAGTGTGGGTCTCTGTCTCTATCTCCATCCATCTCCAGATGAAGGTTCTATGGTGATATGCAAGATATTCATCAGTATGGCTATAGGATAGGGTCATTTCAGGTTCTCTGTCCTCAGCTGCCCCAGGAACTAACTGGGGACATCGCCCTGGGCACCTGGGAGCACCAAATCTCTTGCCAACCCTAAGATGGCTCCCTTAATTAAGATGTGTGCTTCCCTGCTCCCCTATCCGACCTTCCTTTATCCCAAACATCCCGTTTCCCAAGTTCCCCCCAACCTCCCCTTCTCACTTTTCTCTCCCCATCTCCCCTTACCTCCCTCCCCCCCCCCCCCCAAGATCCCATTTTTTGCCCGGCAATCTTGTCTACTTCCCATAATCAGGAGGATAGCTATATGTTTTTCTTTGGGATCACCTTCTTATTTAGCTTCTTTAGGAGATCAAATTATAGACTCACTGACCTTTATTTATCTCTAGAAACCAATTATGAGTGAGTACATCCCAAGTTCATCTTTTTGGGTCTGGGTTACCTCACTCAGGATAGTGTGTTCTATTTCCATCCATTTGCATGCAAAATTCGAGAAGTCATTGTTTTTTACCGCTGAGTAGTATTCTAATGTGTATATATTCCACACTTTCTTCATCCATTCTTCCATTGAAGGACATCTAGGTTGTTTCCAGGTTCTGGCTATTACAAATAATGCTGCTATGAACATAGTTGAACAAATGCCCCTGTCATATGATCGGGCCTCTCTTGGGTATATTCCCAAGAGTGGCATTGCTGGGTCCAGGGGTAGGTTGATCCCGAATTTCCTGAGAAACCGCCACACTGCTTTCCAAAGTGGTTGCACAAGTTTGCATTCCCACCAGCAATGGATGAGGGTACCCCTTTCTCCACAACCTCTCCAGCAAAGGATATCATTGGTGTTTTTGATTTTAGCCATTCTGACAGGTGTAAGATGATATCTCAAAGTTGTTTTGATTTGCATTTCCCTGATCGCTAAGGAGGTTGAGCATATCCTTAAGTGTCTTTTAGCCATTTGAATTTCATCTGTTGAGAATTCTCTGTTCAGGTCAGTGCCCCATTTTTTAATTGGGTTAATTAGCATTTTAACGTCTAGTTTCTTGAGTTCTTTATATATTTTGGAGATCAGACCTTTGTCTGTTGCGGGGGTGGTGAAGATCTTCTCCCAGTCAGTGGGTTGCCTTTTTGTCTTAGTGACAGTAAAACTCCCACATAGGCTCTGCCTGCATGACATATCTGTACCTCACGAGCCATGGGCTTTCAGCTATCACATGGTCCCTTGGTAAGCCAAGTTCTCTCATTACAAAAGTCATTGCGGCAGGAAACATACTGGCATGCAGGGAGACATTGTGCTGGAGAGGTAGCTGAGAGCTCTGTATTTAGATCCATAGGCAGCTGGAAGCAACAGTGACACATTGGCCAGGCTTGAGCTTCTGAGATCTCAAAGCCTATCCCCTAGTGACAAACAGTTTAAAATAACCCATATTCCTTATCTATGCTTTGCCATGTGGTTTGGTACCTTTTCTCAGTATGGCATGCCTATCTTGCGTCTTTTTGTGTCTGCTCAAGATTCCTCTGACTCTACCCTTCTCCTTCCCATCCTTCTGTTTGGCTTTCTCGTTCAACCTTATCCTGTTCAGCTGTTAGTCAGTCAACTTTTTTATTAAACCAATCACGGTGACGTATATTGACACAGTGTAAAGGGATATTTCACAGTCTTTGTTTTGGTGTTAAAAATGGACAAGTAAAGTCTTAATTTATAGAAATACGATATAGGTAAGAGAATCTCAAAGTATAAATAATAGCGTATGAACCAGATGTGCTTACAAAAAAACAATTTCCGCTACTGTTTAACAATAGTGAAGCAAAAAGCTTTTTCCAGATATAACTCAAAGGAAGTGAACAATAATATCAACTCATAACAAGGGAGTATCTGTTTAATGGAAACAAAATATGACTTCATTATTGGATATACTTTTTCCTTGTGACAATACAGGACAACCTGTGATATGTGTTGTGTAAATGAAATATATTTATAATGAGAGCAAGTATTTTTTCCTCTTATATTGTTGAGGAGCCTTTCCAGGGTGTAGAATATTTTCTAACTATCATTTCTTTCCATTAAAGCAGTAGTCATTCTTCCATATAATGGTGTGAACTGTCAGGTACTGGCAAGTCCTTATTGCTGATGTTCTTACCACCACATTATGTATTTATCTTAAGATTTTAGAACATACATTACACAAACTGCTATTATGTGAGAACTGCTTTCTTTCAATATAAATATGATGACTGGGTGTAGTTGTGGCAGGAAAATCATAAATGACTTAAATCCTTTCTTTGGGGAAATGTTAGAATGTTGTAATGAAGAATTATTAATTTGAAGTTTTTTGGGTACAGAAAGCCTGTTTATGTGTATAAATATAATTTTAAAAGTATACTTGTATTGTTCCACATATCCTTAATCTGTTTGAATAAAAAACTTCCTACTTTTCATATATCATCCATTTCGTTGTTTTAAATATTTTATCCTGACCTCTAAAAAAATAAAATAAAATTTCTTTCCTATACATACTAAATTTACTCTACACATACTAAAACATTTCCATTACACCCTTTTTATAGAAGTTTGACATTGTTCTGACTTTTTCATCTTGTATCATCCTGACTTCCAGCACACACTGATAACCAGGGATTCTCCAGTAAACTACTTTTTTCCCAAGCCATTTTTTCTCATCTATGATAAACAGAAATCAAATAATAGTTCTCAAATTAAGTCAAATGAAATATAAGTTAAGTCTCTTTTAGAGACACTTATTTTAGTTTATTTGTGGATTATTCTGTGCTATTCTATAATCAGTTTTCTGCATGGTTTGTATTTGCAGACATAACTCTTCTGACTTTTAAGGGACAAAGGTAGAGATGAGTTTTCCACATGGTCTAAGCATCACGAATAGGAACGAGAGTGGGCTTTAAGGTAATGAAAACACAAATCATATGGCAAAGCTGTGTCTTCAGCTATAATACAGAGAGGACTGTGGGATGTAACATCAAGAGCCAAGTAGTACAAAAATAAAAAGCAGGTGAGAATAGCAAAAGCTCTTGTATTTCATTCCAAGAATTTTTGAGCTATAGGTTGCTGCTGGCATTTACAGTTCAGGGTATCATGACCAAATCTGATCTGTTACTGCTACAGCTACCTCACAAACAACATTCCTTCCACACCACTTTCATATGCTCTATAAATGGAAGGAACTTTTTTTTTTGTTTCAACTTAGGTGGAATATTAGTATCAAAGCTTAAACAGTGGAAATGAGCTCTATTTAGTTCTTTTTAAATATTATTTCTTCATCTCTAAATGATGTCAATAAGCTAAAATACAAATATGTCAATAATAGCTCATCTTTTACATAGGACACAGAAAAAGAAGTTATTTATGTTCTATAGGCCTCTTCAGACAGTTCTAGTGCCCTCTGTTGTATATAGCAGGAAAGCCAGGAAACAGTTCACAGTTCTTCACAACACAACACTATTGACTGAGAATGAAAACAAAAGATGATGTATGTGGAAAATTGAGTAAAATATGTTAAAAGGGCCAATTATTAGCTTAAAAAATTCATCATTGTCATTAATAAATACTTAGGCTGTAACCATAATCTTAACTTTTTGGTAATAAAAGAGATGGCAAAAGAAGGTAGTTTGCTTAAGAAACAAAGGTAAATAAATAGGTAGATCTTTCTAATAATTCACTTTGCTCATTGTTATGACCAAATGCCTGGCAAAATAACATAACTGTAACACCCGATTTTGTGTTACACCCTTGGTACAGTTCGCGTGCCACTGTACCATACGCTAGTCAGGCAAGGGCCTGGAGATTGAAAGAACACACAAAGAGACCTGGGTCATTCAAAAGGAGATCAGCCGAATGCCATTTATTCAGACTTGGGGAAGTCCTTATCTACCTAACTGCTGTACAAGGACCTCTGCCCAGGCAGGTGGGAAATTACCATATTAACATTGGAGTCAATGCCCTACAGCTTATCACCAGGCGGGGCAGGGAAGCACAGGAACAAACAGCATGCTTTGTCAACTGACCAGAAACTGTCCTCACGATGCACCCCAGGAGCAAGGGCAGACCTGGGCCCTACACATAAGTGAAGAATACTGTTTTGTTTTGGTTTCCCCACATGGTAGGGAAGACATGGTAGAGTTTGTGATGGGAACATTCTTCTGGTCTTCTCATAGTTGGGTTTAGAGAGGAAGCAGAAAATTTGGATAGGAAGTGGGGCCAAGCGACAACCCTCAAAGGCACACTCCTCGTTATCCACCTCTGCCAGTCATGTTTCTCACCTCAAAGATCACACAGTTTTCCTAAATGGTGAACCAACTGGTGAGCAAGTATTCAAACATGCACCAGTGGGAGGTGGGAGTGGGTGACTTATTTCTGATTCAAACAAAAATGGTGTGCAGATGAAGCTATGTGAGAATTTAGCCATAAGAGATGAGTTGTTCCCTTAGGACTGTCAGAGTCTATCCTCAAGTATGCTAAATTTCCTGCTCCAATATGAATTCTTCCATATTGCAAAACCCCAGTGATGGTTATTGTGATTTCAATGCCCTCAATGGCAGCTCTGCATCTCTGTTTTCTAGCACTGATAAATTTTGGTAAATAATGTATAGGAAAAACAAAGAATAAGAAGTGTATTTCAGTCTGTTAACTATTTAGTAGACTTGGGCAAAATACCTAATCTTGCACTTTTGCCTTCACTGATAGGAAAGTGAAGCTTTGAAGAAGTTAAAGACCAGTTATATAGGCAGAGTTACAAGGCTATACATGGACTACACTTCACGAACTTTAGAATTTGGCACATATTTCTCACATATTGGATGCTTATAAAATAGCTGGGTCTTTGGGGCTCAGTCTCCAAATCAATAGGAACAGTGAAAAGAAGTAGGAATGAAGTAATCTGAGATCATAGACATTCACTCCTGAGTTGATTGCTTCTTTGATAACTGTATGAATAGGGTAAGGTGAGTGGGTATCTGTTTTCAGTTATGTAACTCTATTTCTCTCCTAATGACAAGATGTCAGGGCAGAGTTCAAACTTAGATTTTGTAGAGTTGGTGTCAATATTATAATGCCTAATTTTTGTCATTTATCTGTTTTTCTTTCATTTTCAGATAATAATAGAATTTTTTCTTTTTTATCATTGAACTATTCTTTTCCAATAGAATTAGCTTGTTTTAGTTTAAGAAGTTTAGATTGTTCTCTTTTCTGGACTACAAATAATCCCTGAAAATATTAAAATAATACATTTTTGAAAATTGTTTGAATTTAGTTAAGATGTTTCAGAGATTCAGCAACAACAACAAATGACTCAAATAAAAATATTTATGGAATCCATCAGAGAAAACTGTGATAAAAACATCCTCATACCTCAGAAAGAAGTGTGCTCAATATTATGAACTGTAACATGAAAGATTTATGAACGCTTTTTATCCTAAAACTTATGAGATTCTCTTAGAACCATGCATTTGAGAGATGCCTTGAATGGTGTGTATAGAAGCATCCTGCTAAGAAGAAACCAGAAAAGCTAAATCAGCTTTATTCTAAATCATCATTGTCTGTGTCTAGGAACAAACTGGATGAAATTATTCACCCTCTCTTTGAAAAATGTTAATGCAACTTTCTACTAATTCAAGTCAACTTGTATCTATTGATTCTTCACCATGTGCTTGTGATAGAAGTGGCTAAATTTCTTGCCCTTTGATAACCAACAATTCAGGTAAGAAGTCAAATAGTACATATCAAGTCCAAATGTAAAATTCAGCTATTATCTTAGATAAGCAAAGGGACATGCATGATTGCTGCTGGGAGTTAGTCAAGGCTGGTTGAAGAGGAGACTTGCTCCACAGAAAAGCTGTCATTTAAGCCAGATAAAGAACAGGTTTTTTTTTTCCTGAATTCTAAAAATGTGCTCATTAATTTTTTGAATATTGTCTTTTCTTTCTCATTGACCAAGATTTCGTACTATGTAACTTATTTATTTGGTAAGGAATTAATTAACTAAATTGCCTTTTAAAATACTTTTATGTGTCTTTGAAGTCCAAAATTGAAAGTTAACATTTTTATTTTTCAAATGGAAAGTTTGAGTCAAAAAGACAATTAAATGGAAAACTAGAAGAGAAGTGACATTTCTGTTTGTACAAAGAAACATTTTATCTGCATATTTTAATTAATAAATCAAATCAAATTGTCAAATCAATGAACTAAAAATGCTAACATTTATCAGGATTATGTTTTAAAAAACATGTATTTTAATGATTTTGATACATATCCTAATGCAATATATTTACACAAACTAATGTGATTCTTTACTATAATCCTGAGATCCACCTTCATGTATGTGACCCATCATTGATTAAAAATGACATATGCAGGGTGCTAGAGAAATGGTTTGTTGATTAGGAGCTCTTACAGAAAAATTGGATTCAGTTCTTATCATCCACATGGTAGATCACAACCACCTGTAACACTATCCCAAGGAAATCCAATGACTTCTTCTAGATTCCTTAGTCACCTGCACATATGTGGTATATATACAGACAAGCAGATGTACACAAACACATAAAAATATGTGTCTTATACATCTTAGTTAACACAAGAGTTTCTTTGTACACGGACAGGAATTCAACTGTTATTACTTGGTTTCAGAAGTTAGAATGGAATCAATAAGTCAATGCCTGTGTTTGGACTTAATAAAAGTCCAACAACAGAATGACTCAACATTCAAATGGAATGACTTGGGAAATAGTTATGATCATGAAAGGGAAGGTGAACATCATTCAAAATAGTAAACATTACCTCAAAAAGCATTTTTTTTCATTTACTTAAATGTTCTTTACCAGGCAAGTGAAGCAGGGTAGTTCTACTCCACTAAGGAGATGACTGAGAATGAAGACGTTAAAAATAAAATGATTAGCTGAGAGCAAGGGTATCGATTCTTCATCCTGAGCCATTTGGGAATGTTGTGTGTCCTCAAGATATATACAAAGCCAAAGATATCTTTTCCTTCTTCCATTATGAAGTATAAACCACCTGCAAAGACAAAATGTGTAAGCAAATATAAAGTGTTCCAATATATTGCAGACAAAATGGCATGTCTCAGGAGCCAGGTATCACTGCTGTAGAAAGTCTTACAGCTTGTGGTTGCCTGCCTACTAAAACGTGGCCTCTTGTACTATATATGCTGATGCAGAGCCTGTGTCTGCCCCTTCTTCCCCGATGCCCTTTCAGATTGTTGGATTCTCTCTCTTTCTCCGCCTTTCTTCCTCCCAGCATTCAGTTCTGTCTTCCCTGCCTACCTAAGTTCTGCCCTATCAACTAGGTCAAGGCAGTTTTTTTTATTCATTAATTAATGAAAGCAACACAAAAACAGAAGGAACTCCTACACCAGTATACAGATTTCTTTGTTAAGATAACTATAAAATGTATTTTAAAATGTACACCTTGAACTATAAGGAATGAATATGGATTGGTGTCTTAAGTATTTTGATTATAATTTTAATAGTTACCAAACTTACAGCAAGCTGAAAAGCTGAACTTTAATTAAAGCCATATGGTCCTAGGCATGTTTTCAAGACAATGAAAACAGTGCTGAGTAGAATTTTTCTAGTAGTAGAGATTGATTTGTTAATAAATAAAATTGTATCACTTCTATATTTATTCCTATCAACCAAAGGGAAAAGAGGACAGTTATTGTAAGAGGAAGTAGAGCTTCTCTTTTGTCCAGGCTTCCCTGTCCCAAATAATTACACAAAAGCTTATATTAATACAGAATATTTGATCTATAGCTCAGGCTTTATTACTAACTAGCTCTTACAACTGAAATTAATCCATTCCTATTAATCTACATGGCTTCCTTGTTTTACCTGTTCTTTAGCATCTTGCTTCTCGCAGTGCTGGCTCATCTCTTCTTTAAATCTGTCCTTCTTTCTCCTTGTATCTTTATTTGACCTTTCTGCCTAGGGTTTTTCTGCCTTATTATAGGCCAAAGAAGCTTCTTTATTACCCAATTAGAGGAATAGATATTTATAGCATAGAAGAATTATCCCACAGCAATTTATTTCTATTATTCATTCACAGTGAGCAAGGAAAGGCTTGGATTTAGTATATTGTTTCCTGGTCTGTCTGGTGAATCTCTGAGATTCAATATAGATTTGACACTAGTTACTTGGCTCTTCATTCTTCCTTCCTGGATTTAACTATAATAGTTCAAGGAAAAAGAAGTTTTATGAATTAGAACCCAATCAGTTTTAATACTAGTTTTTGAGGTATGTATGAAGATCCCTGATTTTTTTGTCCAAATGACTGTCTCTGCCTCTCACATTCCCAATTTACAAGCTTGCATCATACTGACAAGGCAAGGGCTACACCACAGGTGCCCCAATGTTCCACTATTCCCCACTTATGATTCTTTTTAGTAAAACACACACACACACACACACACACACATACACACACATGCACACAACTCTAGGTGGAGAACATTTCTATTTTCTCTACACAGATCTTAACTGACTTGAAATGTGGCTGGTCCATGCTTCTTGCCTAGTGCGGTACCTTGAACATACCTATATAGTACAATGGATGAATGTCAAGGGACATGAGGTACATTTAGTGAGGACACCATTTTAAAAAAACTTAATTTTTTCTTTCTTCATGAATTACTGCACAGGTGAGTTGGAAACACAATACATCCAGTTTTAATGAAGTATTGTGTTGTTTTCCTTTCAGAAACCTTAACTTTGGTGATGCTGAGATTAGGTATACTAACATCTGGTTTAACAGTTAGATTCTATGTTTATCAATTAATGGATCAAAGAATTGTGCTTTTATATGAGAGAATGCTAAAATGTCATTCTGGAACTGTTTTGTTCAGAATTACACAAGTCAGAGTAACATTTTGTCACCTATTTGTATCAACATTTAAAAGAACACAGTAATCTTTCTCTTCCTCCCTCCCTTTTCTCCCACTCTCTTCCTCTCCTTCTCTCTCCCTCTCTCCTTTTCTTTCTCTCTTCTGTGTGTGTGTGTGTGTGTGTGTATGTGAGTATTGTATATGCATGAGTTCATAGGTATATACCGGCATGTTAAAGCCAAAGCAGGATGTTGACTTCTTTCATTCTTTATTATTGTTTTTTTTAATTTATGTGTATGTGTGTGCCTGCCTGAGTTTATGTGCATAGTGTGTGTGTGTGTGTGTGTGTGTGTGTGTGTGTGTGTGTGTGTGTGCAGGAATCTGGAAGCCAAAAGAAGGGAACAGATCCCTAAAACTTATGAGTCACTATGTGGGTGCTGGAACCTGAACACAAGTCCTCTGCAAGAGCAGTAAGCACTCAACCATTGAACCACCTTTCCAACCATTGAGATAGTTTCTTATAAATGCAAGCTGGAGGTTTGGGATAGGTTGGCCACCTGTCTCACCAGCCTCTATCTTTCAGTGCTTTGGTTTCAGGTACTTGTATGTGCATGAGCACAAGAATACTAGTTCTTTTCTTCCATTACAAACTCCCGGGTCAAACTCATGTTCTTGGGCTTGGCAGCAAGAGTTGATTTGCTCATCCAAGTAATTTTTAAAACATACTTTTAGGTCTTCATCTTTTTATATGTAATAAAAGGAATTGTTTTATAATAAACTTTTTCTTTAAGTCAGTATGTAACTTTGCTCTTTTGGGTCACATGTTGCCCTAGTTTATTTTATGGATTTTATTTATTTTATTGAGGCAGAACCTCTGAATTTGGTATGTATTAATTTGGAACATTACAATAACTAAGTGAGAGCTTACCCTCATCACCCCATGGAAACGGATCTTAGTCTGCAGTGGTATAGTGAAAAAAAGGGTAAATATACAATAATGAACATCTGCTTTATGAGATTTTGTTTTTCATTCTTTCATTTTTCTTGCAGAATGAAGTCTATTTCTACTGTGTTAAAAGCTAATCTGTCTTATTACTCACTAGAATAACAATTACTTCCTCACAATAAGTTACAATTTTAATAATAAAGCTTTGGGGGACATTCCAACTATATGCAAATTATAACAAGTCTTAAGTATAATGCTGAGGAAATTGAATGTTACTGTTATATTTTAGGAATTCTATTTATTAATCTTAATCTTGAATTTCACTGGAGTGAATACAGATGTTGATTAGGGATCCTCTGGGAAGTTTATTGTGCTTTCTATCAAAAGTTACCCCCAAAAGATAGGAGTTCCTGGGTAATTTAGGAGTTCAGAATCACTTACCTCCATTCAACCCTAGGTAAGTGGACTAAAGAGTGTTGTTGAAGATATACTAGTCTTTGGTTTGAAGAGAGTACTGAAGTGAAATAAAGAGACAATGTAAATATGTCTCAAGATCAATTTCCTTGAAACATGGCAAAGGTCATCCAAGGAGTAGTTGAAAATAATGATCTCACTACATAGAATGGCATTCTTATGTACCCTCTAAGAGCATATATTCTTAATCTTTATTATAAAGACTAATGCCCTTAAGCTATTCTTGTTAGGTTTGCACCGCTATGACAAAAATCCCTGAGATAGCAGCATAGAGAGGAATAATTTATTTGAGATTACAGTTTCAGAGATTTCAGTTCATAGTTCTTAGCTCTATTATCTTTGAGAATAACTTGGTGTAGAAAAAAATTAATGGGAAAAATTCTTCAAGTCATGATAGTTAGGAAAATGGTGAATATAGAACTGGAGAATAGGAATCTTCAAAGTCATGGCCCCAATGACTCACTTCCTCCAAAAGTTCTGCAACCTTCCACAAAACACCACTCACTGGGAATCAAGTATGTACTTAAGGGGGGTATTTCAAGTTCAAGTCATAGAATTCTGTTCTGTGCCCTAAATGCCTATCTTACTTCTGTTTGTGAGGCTATGATAAAACACCCTCACAAAACAACTGGGAGGGAGGATGGTGTTGTTTTGCTTTACTATTCCAGGTTTCATTCCACTTCAGCTCCTTGTATTGGGCATTGTTTCACATTTCCAGGTCTTTGTCATCTTGGAATATCCCCTGAAGCCTAGGATGCATCTCAAAGCTTCACACCTAGCTCACAGAAACTGTCTGCCTTGGCTTCAACCCTGCCACATATTTCCTATTCTCCAATTCTGTCCCTTAAAATAGGATTGGAAACCTTCTTGATCACATAATTCTCATTCTCCACACCTGAAAAACTAGTATCATGTAGACAGTGTTATGGGCTGCTAGCAGCTCGAGCAACAAATTGGATACATATGGATTGTAGGCACATTAGCTTCTCAGTGCCCACATGGTTGAACACAGGGAAATGGCTGCTGAGGAAATGATTCAATAGGTGGACCTATAGGATCAGGGTACCATAGAGCCCTCTTCGTGGGAGAATTTTTTTAATGATTTTATTATTGTTGTTGTTATTGTTATTATTAGTAGTATTAGTAGTATTTTTTTACATCCCAACCACAGCTTCCCCATCCTCTCCTCCAGTCCCTTTGCTCACCCGTATCCACTCCCCCTCCTTTTCTGTTTAGAAAAGGGCAGGCCTCCCATGGATATTAGCCAAACATGGATATCAAGACGAGGACCTCCTTTTGTATTAAGGCTTGGCAAGGCAACCCAGTAAAAGAAATAGGGTCCTAAAAGCTGGCGAAAGAGTCAAACACAGCCCCTGGTCCTGCTGGTAGGAGTCCCACAAGAAGACCAACTTACACAACTGTAACAGATATGTCGAGTGCCTAGGTCAGTTCCATTTAGGCTCCCTAGTTGGTGATTCACTCTCTGTGAGCCCTATGAGTCAAAGTTAGTTGATTCTGTGGGTTTTCTTGTGGTGTCATTGAAGCCTCTGAAATTACTGGGCACAAATGAGAATGTATCATGAAACACACAAGGAAACCCACTTTAAGAGTTTATTAAAGAGAAAGACACATGCACACAGGCCTGAGAAAGTTGCTGCAGGGAGTGAGAGTAGGGATGGTGTATCCAGCTTTTAAAGACTGTCTAGCACATATGGCCAGGGACTTAAATAGCTGTGTTATGTGTAGATGATGGTGCTCACACAAGAGCACAGGGCTTATTTGGCTGTGTCATATGTAAGCGAAGTGACTATGATGTGTGAAGGTCACATAGGGCTTTTTGGTGGCTATATACTTTGCCTGAGTGCTTGTTGGCATGTGTGGCCCTGGAACCCAGAAGTGCCAGCCACAACGCTGTGTGATAGGGACCATAACATTTCACCCTTTTGTTTACCATAAATATTTGTGGGTCTAGGGGTCTCCAATGGGTGGGAATCTCAAGGTTACTTCCTGCTGGCTTTGTGGGCATCAGAGGGTTGGTGTGCTTGACCTGTGCTTGACCTGGGGTAGTTGGTTATTTCTGTGTTTCCTGGACTCTGCAGAACTTGCCGGCTTGCAGCTTGGACATGGCAAGATGCTGGCAAGGCAGAAGATTATGTTTAGAACAAAAGATTAGATCCTGAGGGAGGAGAGTCCCAAGATGAAAGATGGAGGGAGTTTTTCCTGGGTTCCTGAGGTAGAGGAGGGAATTTTCTAAGGGTCCCGAGACCAGGAATGATACTTATCTTGGGTGACCAGGGAAGAATCAAATGATACTTATCTTGGGTGAGTTGTTTGTATGTGTAGGTCCAATTTGGCTCCCTGGAGCTTATGAGAATGTTTAAATTTATAAAAAGAGATAAATTTTAGACATATTGAAAGCTTATGGTTATGACAGTATAGTGTTGGAATGGAAGATAGTTGTATAGAGGAGAAAAGAGAAGAAAGTGGAGTTATTAGACCTCTTTATGGTTTACCTGAAGTTGTTTTATCTGAAGCAAATCTTAAGGCACTTGTTTTCTTTAGCACCATGCTGTTACCTTAATGTCCAAGAGACACTGATGCAGTCAGTGATAAACCTGTTATGTTAAAGTCTGTTTTGTGAGTTTCCCTTTGGAGTCTGGGGCTGGGAATGTCTCCAGAAGGTTATTGTTTCTTACCACCTGGGCTTCTGGCAGTCTTTGTACCACCATCTCTGTGTTTAATGATAGTCCCTGTCACAACAGCTTAATGGTTAACTGGAAATTTAAGTATGACATTGGAGATCCAGAGAAATTGATAAAGCAGATAGGAGAAAGAGGAAGAGGGAGAGTATATAGAGTTTGTGGCACAGAAGAGTTGAATAAGGTGGTGAGACTTTATTCTTCTTGAACTGGAGAAAAAAATAGATTTTCTTGGTGTCTTCTGGATCTTAAGGAAACAGGTCCCAGTTTGAGTTACTGTATATGAGGAGGGATGTCCAGAGCTGGAAGGATAAAAGGTTTGAGATGAGACGGGTGAATCCAATGAGGGAGGCCTTCAAGCTTGGCAGCTGTGGGAGTTACAAGAATTACTTTAAAGGGGCCCTGCCATTTAGGGGGAAGGGGTGAGAAGTGTTGGTCTTGAGGGGGAGAAATGGACCTGGTCCTCAATTTTAACTGGATATGAGCATGGATTGGCACTTGGTTGAGGTAGTGAGTAGTCAGTAAAATCCCATAAGAGAAAGCAGATGGACATGATATAGCAGCAGTGTAATCAGGTGATCAGGGAGGGGTGAGGTTTTGAGTGAGAGGCTGGGAGTTAAAACTGGCAGCCCATACATAAATTCAAAGGACGAGATGGAAAGGGTCTTTCTTTGGCAGAGACCAGAACCTGAGATGAGCTAGAGACAAAAGTTTTACCAAGTCAAGGTGAAGTTTGTGTGACATTTTAACAAGAACATTTTTAAAGGAATGGTTAGTTTGTTCTACCTTCCTTGATGACTGTGGATGGTATGAAATATGAAAATGCCAGGGAATGTTAAAAGGCTTAGATAAAGCTTGAGAGGTCTTGGAGGTAAACTCTGGGCTCTTATCTGACTGAAGATGACTGATGATTTCTCAGAGAAGAACATCAGAAACCTCTGGGCTCTCTTTTTGTAGTGGGAACACTTTAATACACCCAGACATGGTGCCCACCAAAACCAGGAGATATTTAACCCATCTGACTGTGGGCATATGAGTAAAATCCACCTGCCAGTCAGTTCCTGGAAAGGAGCCCCTGTCCTGGTGGGTGGGAAAAGGGAAGCTATAATATTTGGTCTTAGGATCTGACTTTTGACAGATATTTATGAGAGGCAGTGACAGATTCCAAGAACTCTAAGTCCTCAGGGGTAAGTTGGAGGTCAGCTTGACAAAATGGAACAGAGCCTTAATACTATGATGTTGGTAGTACAGAATTTTCTGGGTGTCAGGGGGTGTCTGCAAGAATGTGGGTTGTATTGTATGAACTTCCAGAGGTGATTGAGGTAGGAATCTGGGGTCTGGAATGCTGCTGTCCTGGCTGCTTGGTCAGCCCAGTATTTTCCTTTGGAATTAACAGTCTGATGAGACCTACAGTAAATAATTCCTATAAATTTGAGAGAGATTGGAGGCCTTTAATAAGTCCATAATGTAACCTGAGTTACGTATGGATACTCCTTTTGTAGTAAGAAGTCTGTACTCTTTCCAGATAGCTGTGTGGGATAGGAGGATATGAAAGACATAATTTGAGTCTGTGTAAACATTTAAAAAATTGTCCCTGTGCTAACTGGAAGGCTCAGGTGTGGGCTGTTTAGTTGTATGGGCAGGGAGTGCCTGTGCCTCCACCACCGCAGTATCTGACATTATGGCATAGCCTGCTCTATGAGTTCCCTCACATAAAAATGAGCTGCCATCTGTGTACCAGGGATAAATAGCCTGGTACGGTTTGCCCTCCTGTATATGTGAGTGGTGGGGCAGTAGATCTTCTAAGGTTTCTATGCAGGAATGAGATGGGAAATAATTAATATTAGGCTGAGATAGGAGATTTGATATATTAAAGGGTGGGCAAGATTGGAAACTGAGTATGGCATCTTCTACTAATGCCAGCTGGAGGGAAAGAACTCAGGAAGAGGGTAAGGTTTGTAAGACTTTATAAGTTAAGAGATGGGACAGATTGTGCTGGGAGAAGACAGTGGTAGATGACCCAAAGTTTAGTGTTTCTGACTTACAAATAAGAAGATCAGTGGCCACTAAAGTGCATACGCAGAGTGCCCAGCCCTGAGTGGTGAGGTCCAGCTTCTTTGACAGGTATTCTACAGGAGCAAAGAAAGGTCCCAGCTGATGTACTAGGACCCTAAGGGCATATTCCTCCTTTTCTGTTGCATAGAGGGAGAAAGGACAAGTTAAGTCTGGGAGATGGATAAGGGTCTGTTGGCGCCTCTGAGAGGGCTTAGTAATGGGATGGGGAAGAGCTTGTGTGGAGGGCTGAGAGCAACCTCATGTAAGGGGTGGGCAATGAGAGAAAAAAAGGGGATCCAGGAATGCAGAAAGCCAGCTATTCCTAGGAACAATAAAATCTCTTTAGTAGAAGGAACTGCAAGTAACTGAATTAGTTTTATTTTTCTGTTTAGGGTAATAGCTTCTTGGTTTGGGGTAATAGTAATTCCAAGTAAATGAACTTAAAGGTAGACAGTTGGATCTTAGAAGGTGAGATGCTATATCCCTTTTTGGACAAGAAATTTAAAAGAGTAGAGGTATTAGTTTGGCTAATCTCTAAGGATGGACTGCAAAGTAAAATTTCATCTACATACTGTACGAGTTAGACTTGGGGAGAATCAGTGACAGTAGATCAGAAGCTAAAGCCTTACCAAATAGGTGTGGACTTTCCAGGAATCCCTGGAGAAGGAAAGTCCAGGTGAACTATGTGGAGAGGTGAGTGTCAGGATCTGTCCAGATGAAGGCAAAGATATTTTGAGATTTAGAGCTGAGAGGAATAGAGAAAAGATGCTCTTCTTACTCCACATTCTCTTCAGCATGAGATGCCACTTATGTTTTGATCCTGGCCATTCTGACAGGTGGAAGATGAAATCACAATGTAGTTTTGATTTGCATTTCCCTGATGGTTAAGGATGTTGTACATTTCTTTAAATGTTTCTCAGCCATTTGAAATTCTTTGTTGAAAATTCTCTGCTTAGATCTGTACCCCATTTTCCACTGGATTATTTGCTTTTCTGATGACTAGTTTCTTGAGTTCTACAAAAAAAAAAAAAAAAAAAAAAAAAAAAAAAAAACCCTCTGTCAGATGTGGGGTTGGTGGAGATCTTTCCTCATTCTGTTGGTTTATATTCTGTTCTATTGTCAGTGTTCCTTGCCTTACAGAAACTTTTCAGTTTCATAAGGTCCTACTTATTGTCTATCTGTGTGATTGTTATTTTGCTCATCAAGTTCTCTCCTATGCCAGTGCATTCAAGGTTATGTACCACGTTGTCTTATATTGTGTTCAGTGTGTCTGGATTTATGTTGAGGTCTTTGACCTACTTGGACTTGAGTTTTGTGAAGGGTCATTAGATTTTTATTTTTCTACATGCTGACATCCAGTTAGACCAATATCACTTATTGAATATTCTTTCTTTATTTCATTGTATAATTTTGGGTTTATTGTCAAAAATAATGTGTCCATAGGTGTGTGAGTCTTCAATTTGATTCTATTGACCCATCTGTCTATTTCTAATATCAAAACCATTGTGGGTTTTACTACTCTGACTCTGTAGTAAAACTTGACATCGGGGATGGTGATACCTCCAGAAGTTCTTTTATTATAGAGAATAGTTTAACTAAATTCTTTTTTTCCATTTGAAGTTGAGTACTGGTATTTCAAAGTGTTTAAAGAATTGTGTTGAGATTTTGATAGAGATTGCATTGAATCTATAGATTGTTTTTGCAAGATGACCATGTTTACTATGTTAGTCCTAATGATTTATAAACACAGGAGATTTTTTTCATCTTCTGAAATCTTTTACAATTCTTTCTTCAAGACTTAACATTCCCATCATACAGGTCTGTCTTGGTTAGAGGTACACCAAGATCATTTATATTATTTGTAGCTCTTTTGAAGGGTGTGGTTTCCCTAAGTTCTTTCTCAGCATGTTTCTCATTTATATACTGGAGGGCTACTAATTTTTTTAAAGTTAATTTTGTAACCAGTCACATTGCTGAAGGTATTTATCAGCTCTAGGAATTTCCTGATATAACTTTTGGAATTACTCATGTATACTATCATATTATCTTCAAAGAGCAATACTTTGACCTCGCCCATTCCAATTTGTATCTCCTTGATCTCTTTTAGTTGTCTTATTGTTTTAGCTAGAACTTCAAATACTATATTGAAAAGATACGGAGAGAGTGGAAAGCCTTGTTGTGTACCTGATTTTAGTCAAAATACTTCAAGTTTCTCTTCATTTAACTTGATGTTAGCTATCAACTTGCCATATATTGCCTTTGTTATGTTAGGTATTTTCCTTGTATCCCTGATTGCTTCAATACTTTTATCATGAAGGGCTGATGAATTTTGTAAAAGGCTTTTGCAGTATTTTATGAGATGATGATGTGCTTTTTTTTTCTTTCAGTTTTTTATATGGTGAATTACATTGACAGATTATTTATATGTTTAACCATCCCTGCATCACTGCCATAGAACCTACTTGTTCATTATGCATGGCCTCTTTGATGTGCTCCTGGATTTAGTATTATCAAGAGAAAGTCTTTTAAATGGCTTTATTCTTTCATACCTGTGAGCCTACTTTGGCTGGGGCTTGAACAATTTCTGAATTATACCAAGGCATCTTTTCTATTGTCTTAAAGAAAAGCAGATGGGATCTTCTTAATGGTAACAAGCTTTTCAGAAGCAATGATTTCTTTAGCACTGACTTTATACAGCCTTTTCTGATCATAATACAAGTTCATTTATTCTAGTCTACCACTGTTTTTGAGGCTCATTATAATTTGCCTAATTGTATCCTGCAGTAACTATGCCATCATCTGAAGGCTAGATTGTCTAAAAAGTTCCTCTGATATGACTATTAGTCAATCATTTTAAAACTTGGTCTCCTACAGTTTCAGAGAACAAACAAAATATAGGCAAATTCTTTGCCAGAATATAATTTGTATGACTTCTAGTTGACAGAGCTTTTATTTCCACATACAATATTATAAAGTATACTCTTTATTGTATACATTCTTATTGACATTTTGGTTATCTGAGATCCCACAGAAAAATTAGAAATCATTCTATATATTCTCTATTCCTCTTCTGAAATATATTTAAAACCCTCCTGAAAATCAATTCCAAACTTATGCCATACACAGTCATGCTTAATTACACCAATTCCATTTTTCTAGTATTAATTTTTTTTGTTAGTTTACTTTGCATTGTTGTGACAAAAGACCTCACAAGGCATCCTGAATGAAGAAAGTTTTTCTCTAGTTCAGTTTCAGAGAGTTCAGTCTATGGTTCTTGGTACTATTTAAAGGGATTTTCATTGTGAATCACTGTGGTAGAAAATTTCCTACCTCGTTATGGACAGGAACCAAAGAACAAGGAAGAACAACAGTCAGGTCTAACACACACAGGTATGCCTTCTGACACCTGTTTTGCCTGAGTAAGTCACATCTGTCAAAGGTTCTGTAACCTACCCCAAAATGCAACTAGCTAGGAACTTAGTATGACTACTGGGGTGTTTTATACCTTAACCATAGCAAATACATTAAATGAATAATATATAATCCTCATTAAAGTGATATTTTTATAAAAGAATTGTATATTGTTCTTTTTTGATTTTATTGTTAAAATTATTTTGAGACATAGCTATCATAGTAAATTAGTGTGGTGATTAATTTTGATTGTCAAAAGTTGTTGCGGGAGGTCCTTCCGCCCCTCCAACCAATAGCTGCCGTGATACCAGCCCATTGGGGCGTGGCCTCTCTCCCTTTAAAAAAGCGGCTATTTCCTCTGCTCTCTCTCCTCACTTCCTGCTATGCTGGAGACTAGACTCCCTTCCTGGTTGTGCAGATGGCTGTTGTCTGAGACAGTGATCTGTAAGTTTTCCCCTTTAAATAAATAACACCCTATTAATCATAACTCCAAACTGGTGTGGCCTTGTTAGTGACTTACGCCTTCATCTGGCGCCCGAACGTTTGGCTTTTAGGACCTCTTCTTTCCCTGCTCGAGTTCGGCTTGGCGCGAGCCCTTCCTTCCTTAGCCGCGGCCTGTGCCTTGCGGGGGCCGTGTGGCCTGTGCATTGCGGCGGCCCTGTGGCCCGTGCCTTGTGGCGGCCTTGTAGCCGGTGCCTTGTCCGTGGAGCCAGCAGTTTAATATAAATTATCACGCACTGGCTTTTCTTGCTGCAGTTCTTTATATTTTTTTAGACACCTCAGATTGACTTCAAGTCCCCACACACCCTATCATCTGCTTCCCCACTTGGATTGAAACTCCACAGGCCCACGTAGTCTCTGCCTGCGTGGTTTACTCTTTTCTGAGTC
>NW_026068240.1:402007-415686 GCF_014885135.2 Alexandromys fortis
GAAGAGGAAGTGAGGTCAGACTCTGCTCTGCTCCCGGACAGCATGGACGGAGGCTAGAATCTTCCCATTAATCGCACCTTGGGGTGCTTACAAACAATCATTAGAAATGGGCTAGTCCAGGTGCGAGAATTAGCCTGTAAGGGCTAGAGTTCATGGGCCAAGCAGTTCTTAAATGAATACAGTTTGTGTGTTGTTATTTCAGGCAT
This sequence comes from Alexandromys fortis, assembly GCF_014885135.2. NCBI lineage: Eukaryota > Metazoa > Chordata > Mammalia > Rodentia > Cricetidae > Alexandromys > Alexandromys fortis. The sequence continues at coordinate 402,214 of NW_026068240.1, forward strand.
AAGCTAGCCAAACGGCCGGGGTGTTGGGGACGCAGCCCCGCTGCTCCTTATTTCAACAAAATGAATGTATCTGAGAGAGCCTACCAAAGCAGTTAGGACACAAGGACTATGACTTAATCAATGAATTACTTCCTTGATGGATTCATAATATGATATCAATGTTATAAGGTTGTAGAAGGCAGGGGGAGGGATAATTGGAAAAGACAGGTCACTGGGTGCATTTCCTTGGAGCTATAACTAACCATAGAGCCTTCATTTATTTTCCTATTTTTGCACTATGTCCACAAAGCTGTAAAGTAGCTCAATGTCCCCACATTCCTATAGTCATAATTTGTTCCCAAGCATCTGAGGCCAAGCATCAGGAGCAGATGAGGTCAAATGACAATAGGCTGAACATTCTGAAGCTATGAGGCAAAATACATTCTTCCTGCATTGTCATCTCTGACAAACACAGTGTATTATCTCACTAAAATATGCCTTTAACTGTAACACAATTAAAAAAAAAACCCAGAGACAGAAATCAGGTTTCAACCTGATGGTTAAAATACCAAAACTGTCAGACTCTGACTCTTACCTCTATCTCAGTCCGAAATGGTGATCCTGTGAGACTGTGTCTGAGAGCTCTCCTCCTGTCTTATATGACCATCTAGTGCTGGGATTAAAGGCATGTAGCACTATTGCCCAGTTTCTATGGCAAACTAGTGTGACTAATGGGATTAAAAGCTTGTGTCACCACTGCCTTGTCTGTAAAACTGACCTGTATGGCTGTCTTATTCTCTGAACTTCAAGCAAGCTTTATTTATTAAAATACAAATAAAATATCACTACATTTAATTATTACAGTTATATAAATAAAATAAGATAATTTGTGTGTATAAGTCTTAGAGGGAAGGGGCCGTTTGTTCACACTGAAACTGTATTAATTAAATCACTGCTCTGCCCATTGTCTCTAACTTCTTATTGGCTAACTCTTATATATTAATTTAACCCATCTCCATTAATCTGTGTATCACCATGAGGTTGTGGCTTACCAGCAAAGTTTCAGCACATCTATCTCTGGTGGCAGGTCCATGGCACCTCTCTCTGCCTTCCTTCTCACAGCATTTAATTCTGTCTTCCATGCCTACCTAAATTCTGCCCTATCAACAGGCCCAGGCAGTTTCTTTATTCATTAATGGTAATCATAGCACATAGAGGGGACTCCCACATCATATAAGTATTTCCTACACTAAAATCACATGTAATTATAAGCTGCCTCCCAATTTTGAAAATGCTAAAAGAGAATAATGTATTTTAGAATGAGGAATTGAATGCACACAAATTTTTCATGGGTATTTACATTCATAATCATGGTGTGCTTTTTTGCATATCTCCATTGGCTTTCAGGACCAGCTGTTAAGGAGTTCATTCCTGCAGTTTCCAAGAAATTATTCTCAATATTAAAATCTGAGGAGAAAAAAGTTCTCACATACAGCTATGCACAACTTAAAACAAAAAGAATATTGCCAGACCTCATACCTTAAAAGCAATGTCTTCTAGACCAGAAAGGAGAAGGACTTATCCAGGGAGGAAGGAAGGGAGGGTGGAAGAGAAGAACGGAAGAAGGGAGGAAGGGAAGAAGGGAGGAAGGGAAGAAGTAAGGAGGCTTTGAGTGCTTCTTCTTGGAAGGATCATATCTTGTCATTGTCATTTGATCCACTGTTGTATTTTTCTGTACACAACAGAGTTTTCAAAACACAAACATAGGGTGCTGACTTTACCTTACTTGTCCATAAACATATCCCCAGTGTAATTTTCCTGTTGTTGTTTATACGTATGTACTGCTCATATTTCTAGTTCTTTTGGCATTGGTTGTTGTGATAGGAGTGGCGGGCCACTCTCCGCCACCCGGCTAGCTTTACCAGAAATAATTATACTGAAACTATATTCTTTTAAACACTGCCTGGTCCATTAGTTCCAGCCTCTTATTGGCTAGCTCTTACATACTGATCTAACCCATTTCTAATAATCTGTGTATCACCACAAGGTGGCTTACCAGGAAAGATATTAACCTGCGTCTGTCTGGAGTGGGAGAATCATGGCAACTGTCTGACTTGGCTTTCTTTCTCCCAGAATTCTGTACTGTCTACTCCACCCACCTAAGGGCTGGCCTATCAAAGGCCAAGCAATTTCTTTATTAATTAACCAATGAAAGCAACAGATAAGACAGATGATCCTCCTCCATCAATTGGTTGTTTATTAATAATTATATTTATTGGTAACAACACAATATTAACTGTCAGGTATAATTACAAAGCATTTACACAAAAAAATTTTCACATTTTCAAAGGCATACTTACTATTTCCTTTACTGCCATTAGGAAGATTTTAGTTCATTCTAAAGATGAATAAATAGGGACACACACTGATTAAACACCTGTCCAAGGTCACACCTGAGGAACTAGAACTGAGGCATAATGTTTTGCTGAGCCATCAGGCAAATTGTCCTGGTGTTTCTAACCTCCTGAAAGTAGCTTTCTTTGTAATTGATTGTCAGTGGAACCAACTGGCTATATAAAACAAATGAATCTGATCCCTCCTTTTCCAGTCTAGTGTTTTATAAAATAAAGGACATTTTGGTAAATGGTTCTGAAAACTTCAACAGTAATGCTTCCTGTATACTTTTGTTATTTAACTTCTCTTAAGACTGAGCAGGTGGCTTTTGTCTGCAAGGTCCCTTGCCAGCAAGGGGCCCTAATCCTGTACCATAAGATCCATCAGAGAAGTAAGTGTGTCCTGGATCAGTGGCAGAAGCCCCATTCTGCCCTGAAAATGGAGCACAGACATTTCTCAACATCCTAATCTTTCTGGTCATTCTAGAGGAGCTTCTCTCCCTGGCTACTGCCTTTCTCTTCCTATCCCATCCCAGCTTCTGCCCAGGCATCCCGTCCCTTTTGAGGGACATAAGACCCCCCAGCTCTGCCTGAATTAGGGCTGGGATGGGTGGAGAATGCAACCAGGTGGGAGTTCATTCATTTCACTAAGCTTGCAGGCACCAAGCTAGGCCTTTTGTCTGCTAGGTCCCTGGACAGCAAGGGGCCCTGCTCCTGTACCAGAAGATTGATCTAAGAGCATTTGAAGTAAGAGATGGGCAGGTGCCAATGCAGGAATTTCTCCAACAATCTAAAAAAACAACCTGGTAACATCAGAACCCAGCAAACATACAACAGGAAGAATTGAACACCCTAATCCAGAAGAAGTAGAAAAAAATGACATTATGAAAGCAATAGAGTCCCTTAAACAGTATGTGAAAAATCCCTTAAAAAAAACAGATGAGAAAAATAATAAAAAAGTTTGAAGATATGAGTAAACTCATAAAAGATATTCTAGGAAACCAAGAAAAAGCAATCAAAAAGATAATGGAAACAGTAAAAGACTAGAAAACTGAAATGGAGGCAATGAAGAAAATGCAAACCAAGGGCCGGCTAGATATGGAAAATTTAGGTAAATAAACAGAGATGACAGAGACAAGCATAACCAACGGAATACAAGAGACAGAAGAAAGAATCTAAGATGCTGAAGACACCATAGAGAAAATAAACTCACTGATAAAAGAAAACAGCAAATCAAACAAATTCTCATCAAAAAACATCTAGGTAATCTGGGACACAATAAAAAGAACAAACCTAAGAATAATAGGGGTAGAAGAAGGATAAGAATTACAGCTCAAAGGCTCAGAAAATATATTCAACAAAATTATAGAAGAAAACTTTCCAACCTAAGGAAGGATATTTCTATGAAGTTTCAAGAAGCATACAGAACACCGAATAGACTGGATCAAAAATAATCATTCCCTCACCATATAATAATCAAAACACAAAAAATACAGAATAAAGAAAAAATATTAAGAGCAGCAAAGAAAAAAGGCCAAGTCACTTATAAAGGTAAACCCATCAGAATTACACCTGACTTCTCCATGGAAACCATGAAAGCCAGAAGGTCTTGGATAGATGTACTGCAGAAACTAAGAGACCATAGATGCAAGCCCAGACTACTATACCCAGCCAAGCTTTCTTTCACCATCAATGGAGAAAACAAAATATTCCAGGATAAAAACAAATTTAAATGATATGTAGCTACAAATCCAGCCTTACAGAAAGTAATAGAAGGAAAATCACAAACCAAGGAATCCAACAATACTCACAATAACCCAGACATCTAACAACCCTTCATCAGCACAACTCAAAGAAGGGAAACACATAAACTCTATCACCAAAAAGTGAAAAATAGAAAAAAAAAAAAAAAAAAAAACGGAGTTAACAACAACTGGTCATTAATATCACTTAATATCAATGGACTCAATTAACCTATAAAGAGGCACAGGCTAAGAGATTGGATATGAAAACAGGATCCAACATTCTGCTGTTTACAAGAAACACACCTCAACCACAAAGACAGACATCTACTCAAAATAAAGGGCTGGGAAAAGGCTTATCAAGCAAATGGACCTAAGAAACAAGCAGGTGTGGCCATACTAATCTCTAACAAAGTTGACTTCAAACAAATTATTCAGAAGAGATGGAGAGGGACATTTTATACTCATAACAGGAACAGTTCATTAGGATGAAGTCTCAATCCTGAATATCTATGCTCCTAACATAAAAGCACCCACTTATGTGAAGGAAACATTACTAGAACTCAAGGCAAATATTAAACCACACACACTAATAATATGAGACTTCAACACTCCTCTCTCACCAATGGACAGGTCAATCAGACAGAAACCTAACAGAGAAAGAAGGGAATTAATGGAGGTAATGAATCAAATGGACTTAACAGATATCAAATAATATGCCTTCTTCTTCTCATCTCATGGAACCTACTCGAAAATATATCATACCCTCGGTAACAAAGCAAACTTCCACAGATACAAAAAAAAATTAGTAACAACCTGTTTCTTATCAGATCACCATGGAATAAATTTAGAATTTAACAATAATTCTACCCCCAAAAAGCCTACAAATTCTTGGAAGCTGAACAGTCAACTACTGAACCACCCCTGGGTCAGGGAAGAAATAAAGAAAGAAATTAAAGTCTTTCTTGAATTCTATGAAAATAAAGACACAATATACTCAAACCTATGGGACACTATGAAAGTAGTACTAAGAAGAAAGTTCATAGCTCTAAGTGCCCACATTTAAAAAAAAATGGAGAAAGCTCACACTGGAGACTTAACAGCACAGCTGAAAGCTCTACAGAAAAAAGAAGAAGACTCACCAAGGAGGAGAAGAAGACTGGAAATAATCAAACTTAGGGCTGAAATCAACAAAATAGAAACACAGAAAACAATCCAAAGAATCAATGAAACAAAGAGCTGGTTCTTTGAGAAAATCAACAAGATTGACAAACCTTTATCCAAACTAATCAAACGACAGAGAGAGAACATGCAAATTAACAAGATCATGGCGCCTAACGTGGGAATATTTTGCCCCCGACTCAAGCGCGTAGCCAGCCAGCTACAACAGACAACAGTCAAGTCCTATTTCGGTAGTTGGCCCTCCTGCCTCAGTCCTATCAGAAATGAAAAGGGGGACATAACAACAGACACTGAGGAAATTCAGAGAATCATTAGATCTTACTACAAAAGCTTATATGCTACAAAGTTGGACACTGTAAAAGAAATTGACTTGTTTTTACATAAGTAACATTTACCAAAATTAAGTCAAGATCAGGTGAACAATTTAAATAGACCTATAAGGCATGAGGAAACAGAAGCTGTCATAAAAAAAAAAAAAAACAACCTCCCAACCAAAAATGCCAAGGACATGATGATTTTAATGCTGAATTTTATCAGAAATTCCAAGAAGAGCTGATACCTATACTCCTTCATGTGTTACACATAACAGAATCAGAAGATTCATTGCCAAACTCTTTTCATGAAGCTACAGTTACCCTGATTCCAAAACCACACAAAGACCCAACCAAGAAAGAGAATTACAGACCAATTTCACTCATGAACATTAATGCAAAAATTCTCAATAAAATTCTGGCAAACAGAATCCAAGAACACATTGAAAAAATTATCCATTACAATCAAGTAGACTTCATCCCAGAGATCTGGTTCAACATATGAAAATCTATCGATGTAATCCATCACATAAATAAACTGAAAGAAAAAACCATATGATCATTTTATTAGATGCAGAAAAAGCATTTGACAAAATTCAACACCCCTTTATGATAAATGTTTTGTAGACGTTAGGGATGCAAGGGTCATGCCTAAATACAATAAAAGCAATATATAAGCCAACAGATAATATGAAATTAAATGAAGAGAAACTCAAAGTCATTCCACCAAAATCAAGAACAAGACAAGGCTGACCCCTCACACCATATCTCTTCCTCATAGTTCTTGAATTTCTAGCAATAGCAATAAGACAACATAAGGAGATCAAGGGGAATCAAATCAGAAAGGAAGAAGTCAAACATTTGTTATTTGCAGATGATATGATAGTGTACATTAGTGACCCCAAAAACTCTACCAAAGAACTCCTACAGCTGATAAATAACTTCAGTGATATGGCAGGTTACAAGATCAACTAAAAAAAAAATCAGTAGCCCTCCTATAAACAAAGGATAGAGAAGCAGAGAGGGAATTCAGAGAAACTTCAACTTTTATGATAGCCACAAATAGCATATAGTGTCTTGGGGTAACTCTAACCAATGAAGTGAAAGATCTATTTGACAAGAACATGAAGGCATTTAAGAAAGAAATTGAAGAGGACACCGGAAAATGGAAGGATCGCCAATGTTCTTGGATGGATAGGATCAACATAGTAAAAATGGCAATTCTACCAAAGGTAATCTATAAATTTAATGTAATCCCCATTAAAATCCCAACAAAATTTTTTCACAGACCTTGAGAGAACAATAATCAACTTTACATGGAAAAACAAAAAAACCCAGGACAGCCAAAACAATCCTATACAATAAAGGAACTTCTGGAGGCATCACCATCACTGACTTCAAACTCTATTACAGAACTACAGTATTGAAAACAACTTAGTATTGCCATAAAAACAGAGATGTCAACCAATGGAATCAAATCAAAGACCCAGATATTAACCCGCAAACCTATGAACACCTGATTTTTGACAAAGGAGCTAAAGTTATGCAATGGAAGAAAGAAAGCATCTTCAACAAATTGTGCTGGTATAAGTGGATGTCAACCTTAGGAGAATGAAAATAGATCCATATCTATCACCATGCACAAAACTCAAATCTAAATGGATTAAAGACCTCAATATTAATTGGAACACAGTGAATCTGGTAGAAGAAAAAGTGGGAAGTAGTTTAAAACACATGGGCACAGGAGATCGCTTCCTACATATAACCCCAGTAGCATAGACAATAAGGGCAACATTGAATAAATGTGACATCCTAAAACTAAGAAGCTTCTGTTAAAGCAAAGGACACTGTCATTAAGACAAAAGGCAACCTACTGACTATGAGAAGATCTTCACCAACCCCGCTACGGACAAAGGTCTGATTTTCAAAATGTATAAACAACTCAGGAAACTAGACTTTATAATCCTAATTAACTCAATTAAATAAACGGGGCACTGAACTGAACAGAGAATTCTTAACAGAAGAAATTCAAATGGGCAAAAGACACTTAAGGTCATGCTCAACCTCCTTAGCAATCAGGGAAATGCAGTTCAAAACAACTTTGAGATACCATCTTACACCTGTCAGAATGGCTAAAATAAAAAAAAAATCACCAATGATAGCCTTTGCTGAAGAGGTTGTGGAGTAAGGGGTACACTCATCCATTGCTGGTAGGAGTGCAAACTTGTGCAACCACTTTGGAAAGCAGTGTGGTGGTTTCTTGGGAAATTAGGGATCAACCTACCCCAGGATCCAGCAATACCACTCTTGGGAATATACCCAAGAGATGCCCTAGCATAGTACAAAAGCATTTGTTCAACTATTTTCATAGCAGCATTATTTGTAATAGCCAGAACCTGGAAACAACCTAGATGACCCTCAATGGAAGAATGGACAAAGAAAGTGCGGAATATATACGCACTAGAGTACTACTCAGAGGTAAAAAAGCAATGACATCTTGAATTTTGCATGCAAATGGATAGAAATAGAAAACACTATCCTGAGTGAGGTAACCCAGATCCAAAAAGATGAATATGGTATATACTCACTCATAACTGGATTCTAGCCATAAATAAAGGACATTGAGCCTATAATTCATGATCCTAGAGAAGCTAAATAAGAAGTTGAATCCGCAGAAAAACATTGTTATCCTCCTGGATAATGGAAGTAGACATGATTGCCAGGCAAATATTGGGAGCTTGGGGGTGGGGGTAAGGCGAGATGGCGTAGTGAGAAGGGGAAGATTGGGAGAGCTTGGGGGAATGGGACAGTTGAGATGGAGGAAGGGTGGATATGGAAGCAGGGGAGTATATATCTTAATTAAGGGAGCCATTTTAGGGTTGGGGAAAGACTTGACTCTAGAGGGGTTCCCAGGTGTTCAAGGAAATGACCCCAGCTAGTTCCTTGGACAGCTGAGGAGAGGGAGCCTGTAATGGCCCTATCCTATAGCCATACTGATGAATATCTTGCATATCCATAGAACCTTCATCTGGTGATGAATGGAGATAGAGACAGATACCCACATTGGAACACTGGACTGAGCTTCCAAGGTCCAAATGAGGAGCAGAAAAAAGAAAAACATGAGCAGGACCGCGAGGGGTGCGCCCACCCACTGAGACTGTGGGGCTGATCTAATGGGAGCTCACCAAGGCCAGCTGGACTGGGACTGATGGAGCATGTGATCAAACCAGACTCTCTGAATGTGGCAGTCAATGAGGGCTGACTGAGAAGCCAAGGACAATGGCACTTGGTTTTTGATCTACAGCATGTACTGGCTTTTTGGGAACCTAGTCTGTTTGGATGCTCACTTTCCTAGACCTTGTTGGTGGGGAGAGGACCTCGGACTTCCCACAGGTCAGGGAACCCTGACTGCTCTTTGGACTGGAGAGGGAGGGGGAGGGGAAGTGGGAGGAAAAGGAGGGAAATGGGAGGAGGGGACGAGGTGGAAATTTTTAATAAAATAATAAAAAGACTGAGCAGATGGATGATATCCTCAAAATTGTTCTTTAGTTTCTTTTCACATACTCTCTCTTTTAAATATAGTTTATAATCTGTCACTCAGTTAGACTTTCTGGGAACAAAGCTAACAGGACAAAGCATGCCACAGGACAAAGGCCCATGGTAAACTAGTCTCTGATTTGTTTCCATTGTGTGTGTGTGTGTGTGTGTGTGTGTGTGTGTGTGTGTATGTAGCTAATGTAAACCATACCTTCTCTTTATAGTTTTCAAAACTGGAATGCATAATAATCATCTCCAGATGCATGTTTTTAAACTTTAGGTCTGTTTCTAAGAATCTGATTTAAAGAAGTATGTGAGAACACAGGTTTTACATTTCTAAGCAGTACTGCATGTGATCTTCTACTATGGGAAGCACTGTTACATGAAGTCTTATAAAAGATCTAAAGTGTGACGAATTTTTTATCTATAGAAGTAGTTTTCAACCCTGGCTGTAGATTGCATAGAGAATCTTTAAATCAATATCGATTCATTAAGCCACCTCCCTGAACCATTATATCCAATTATCTGGAAGGAGATAAATATGTATAAAATCAGTCTGGTATGGTATAATCTTCACATCAATGCTGAGAAGTTTTCTCCTTATTGTGGATATTACAGGAAAGTCGTAGATAGGTACTGTTCAGTCCTCCAATCACTCAATTGAGAATCACAATAAATTTCTTAACATTTTCAAACATAAAAAACAGAACTTCTTAGAATTTTGACTTGATAGATGTTGTTTTCTCAATTTTAAATTTTAGCTCATTTATCACTCTCCTTCCAAGTTGCTGCTATATTGCATAGGCAGGTGAGGAGTGGACGGTATAAGCCTTTGTTTTCTAGGACTCTGGCAAATGAAAGTGATACAAGTTTATCAAGTCAGTAACCTGGGTAGAAGAGGTCATGCTGAACATCCCAAGACTATATATCATTTACTTAGCTTCAAGTGATCCTGCATTACAAAGGTATTATTTCGATGGAAGTAAATGGGAAAGAAAACAAAGTCAAGAAAGACAGAATGTATTTGGTGTCTCTATGTTTTCCCCCACATAGAAATAGCTGGAAAGGACAGTCAAGTATCTTATCTCTTAGTGTTTAATGTACTTGGATAATAGGTATTCTGATTAGTTGTTTATTTTGTTTTTATTCATTTATTTTTGTCAAATTGGCACAAGCTAGAATTTTCTGGTAAGTATGAACTTAATTGAATGATTACTTCAACAAGATTGCCTATAGGCAAGCCTGCAGGGGAATTTCTCAAGATTAACAGTTGATCCCACTATGGGTGGTGCCACCCCTGGGCAGGTGGTCCTATGGTACAAGAAGGAAAACCAAGAAAGCCCTGAAGAGCAACCCAATAAGCAGATTTCTGCCCAAATTCTTTGCTTCCATTCCTGCCTTCTAGATTCCTCCTTGATTTCCTTTTCTAATATTCCACAGTGTTGCACTGTTGTACAGAAATGAAGGCCAAATAGACCATTTCCAATCCAAATTGGTTTTGGCCATGATGTTTATCACAGCAGTAAAAAGCAAACCAAGAGCAGGAAGACTATACTCTAGAGGAGGACAATTTCCCACCTCTAAGACTTCAACCCTCCATGCAAGAAGTCACATCTCTTTATAGGATTGCTGACAGTAGTATTTCTCAGTGGTGAATTTTAGCTGCATGAGGAAGAACCAGAAGAATACAAGTCAGGTTAAAGGCCAAGAAAAAGAGAACAGAGCAGTTATTTGAATCTTAAGAATAAATTCTGGTATAATATATGCAATATGCATTTGAATATATAGATAATAATAAAAATTAACACTATTAAATTCATTTTAGAACAAAAAATATACAATCTTTAAGTTTGAGAGTTCATGACAATGAATAGGGAAGATAAATATTATTGGTTGTTGGATTATTAGTATAGATGAAAATAAAGAGATCTGCCAGGCAGTGGTGGCACACACATTTAATACCGGCATTCAGGAGGCAGAGACAGTCAGATCTCTGTGAGTTTGAGGCCAGCCTGATCTACAAGAGCTAGTTTCAGGATAGGCTATAAATCTACAGAGGAACCCTGTCACAGAAAACAAAAACAAACAAAAAAATAAAAAAATGACACAAATACAAAGAACTTAGAAATATAAAGGGATAGAAAAATACAAAAAAACAGTGAACAAAGAGTTTGTTCTTTGATAAAATAAAAAATAGACAAACCTTTATCCAAATTAACCAAAAGCCAGAGAGAGAATATCCAAATTAATAAAGTCAGAAATGAAAAGAGGGCCAAAAAAATCAGACATGGAGGAAATACATCAGGTCTTATTTCAAAAATCTGTACTCCTCAAAATTGGAAAACTTAAAGGAAATGGGGAACTTTCTGGATAAACATCACTTACCAAAATTAAACCAAGACCAGATAAGCAAATTAAACGGACATATAACTGCTGAAGAACAGTTATCAAATAAAAACAGTCATCAAAAGTCTCCCAACCAAAAAAGGCCAGGACTAGATAGTTTCAGCTCAGAATTCTACAAGATTTTCAAAGGATTAATACCAATACTTCTCAAATTATTTCACACAATAGAAACAGAGGGAACATTGCCAAGCTCTTTTTATGAGGCTACAATTACCTTGATACCAAAACCACAGAAAGACATTACTAGGAAAGAAAATATGAAAGCATATTTAAGAAATGGTGCTGGCACAACTGGATATCATGATGTAGAAGAATGAAAATAGATCCATATCTATCACTATGCACAAAACTAAGGTCCAAAAGGGTCACAGACCTCAACATAAAGCCAGCAACACTGAAACTCATAGAAGAGAAACACACTGGCACAGAAGACCACTTTCTAAATATAACCCCAGAAGCACAGACACTGAGAGAAACAATTAATAAATGGGACCTCTTGTGATGGAGGAAGGACATTGATTAATTATAATAAAGAAACTGCCTCGGCCCTCATAGGACAGAAAATTAGGTAGGCGGAGTAGACAGAAGAGAATGCTGAGAGAAAGAAGCTGAGTGAGGAGTCGCCATGATTCTCCCACTCCAGACAGACGCAGGTTAAGATCCTCCCTGGTAAGCCAGCTCGTGGGCTACACAGAATATTAGAAATGGGTTAGAACAATATGTAAGAGCTAGCCAATAAGAAGCTGGAACTAGCCAGGCCAGGCAGTGTTTGAAAGAATACAGTTTCCGTGTAATTATTTCGGGCATAAGCTAGCCATGCGGGTGGCCGGGTGCCGGGGCGCAGCCCTGCAGCTCCTAAATTCAACACTCTTGAAACTGAAAAGTCTCTGTAAAGCAAAGGACATGGTCAACAAGACCAAATGACAGCCTACAGAGTGGGAAAAGATCTTCACTAGCCCCACATCAGAGGTCTGATCTCCAAAATATACAAAGAACTCAAGAAATTGGTCATCAATGAACAAATAATCCAGTAAAAAAATTATGGAGTACAGACCTGAACAGAGAACTCTCAACAGAGGAATCTAAAATGGCTAAAAGACACTTAAGGAAATGTTCAACATCCTTAGTCATCAGAGAAATGCAAACCAAAACAACTCTGAGATTCCATTTTACACCTGTAAGAATAACCAAGATCAGAAACACTGATGATAACTTATGCTGGAGATGTTTTGGGGTTAAGGGAACACTCCTGAATTGCTGGTGGGAATGCAAGCTGGTACAACTGGATGTTGAATGTCAGTGTGGCAACTTCTCAGAAAATTAAGACCCAGTAATACCTTTTTTTGGTATATATACAAAGAATGCCACAAGGACATATGCTCAACTATGTTCATAGAAACATTGTTTGTCATAGCCAGAACCTGGAAACAACCTAAATGCCTCTCTACCGAAAAATGGATAAGTAAAATACGGTCCATTTACACAATGGAGTACTACATAACAGAAAAAAAAATGACATCTTGAACTTTGCAAGCAAATGGATAGAGCTCGAAAACATAATTTTGAGTGAGGTAACCCAGACACAGAAAGGCAATTATCACATGTACTCATGCATAAGTAGTTTTAAAACATAAAGCCAAAAAAAGCACACAAATCACAATCCCGGAGAACCTAGACAACAACGAGTACCCTAAGAGAGACTTACATAGATCTAATCTACATGAGAAGTTGAAAAAGACAAGATCTCCTGAATAAATTGGGAGCATGGGGACCTTGGAAGAGGGATGAAGGATAGGGGAGAAGGGGAGAGGGAGCAGATAAAAATGTAGAGTTCAATAAATAATAATAATAATAATAATAATAATAATAATAATAATAATAATGAGGAAAGAATTACATAGCATTAAGGAGATAGAATTGGTT
>NW_026068240.1:417358-421219 GCF_014885135.2 Alexandromys fortis
AGGAGTGGGAGGAGGGGGAGGGAAATAGGAGGTGGGGAGGAGACGGAAATTTTTTCAACAAAAAACTAAATAAATTAAAAAAAAATCATTGGTACTTCTGTCCACATTGAAAGGCAGAAAGAGCTAAAGTCAGTAGATAATGGCAGCACCCATAAAAACGCTCCTAAACAAGCGCCACTTTTTGTGTGGGCACAGTGGTTTCCTGTAATTTCCTTTCACCTGGCTTTGTAGCCTGTAGGAAGGTGCTATTTACCTGTTGGACAAGCTATCTCCCTATCCCAAATATTATTCTTCTGTGTAAACACTCCCACAGATACACAAAGGTGAGTTCTGCTGCCTCTAAATATCTCTTAATCCAGTAAAGTTGACAATCAAGGCTAACTATCACATAAGTGAACTTAGTTTTGATCATATTGTATGTCAGACACTCTTCTGGAGTTATCAGCATTAAAAATAATCATTTTGCCAATATGGTAACTTCTATTTTTCTTTTATTACCTATTTGACTCTGAAGTGTAGTTTTATTTTATTGCGAATTGGGTAAAATGTTAAAACAGGTAAAATGTGCTCAATCAGATTATCTACTCAATTTTTCAGTCTTCAGCATAAAATATACCCATCAGTGTGAAGCAGTGTTAAGGGTGCTCTCCTAAAACTGAATCAAGCCCCATATTTTAATGCTATTGACACCAAACAAAGTAGAAGGAAACTCGATCCAGAAGAAGCATCAACCCCTTGTCTTGGGGCTATGACATTTCAACCATACATTATTCCTAGTGTCAAATAATACCTTCTGACAGAATTTAGGATTCTCTTGAATTATTTTCATACAGAGTAATAGTACAAAATATCTTGCCCTTGTTAACGAAACAGCAGAGTTAGATCAAAATCTGAGCTGATCAAAAAAACCTTCCCATGTTTTTCAGTACTAATAAATTCATTGTGCAAATATTTGACAGAAATAGCAGAAGAATATTCTTTAAAACTGTTTGATGTTATTTGTCTATTTTTGCTTTGTTATTGCCATAATCACAACTGAGACACTGAACTAGGGAAGTGATAATCATTTCATTAGCTGCAGCTGCTAATGTTGTCACCTACTCTCTCGCCATAGACATATATATGCATGTGCAAATATGCATATATATATAAATTAAATGATTTTTACTTGAGAAGTATTTACATAATTTATGCAATATTTAGTCAATAAAATTGTAGCAACTATTCACTTTATGGTAATAGAGGGGTTCTTCTATAATGGGGCATGACAGTGAGTCAGCAAGATGGGATCTGTCACTGGTAATAGGTAATTTTGGAAGAAAGAGCATCATTTATGCAACTAGATAAGTATGGTACTTAATAATAACCTTGTTGCATGTAGAATAGTCTTGGCCCGAATGACCACTTTAATGCTGATTGTCATTATCCACACCAACATATGTCAAGATATTTTTTTCAAAAGAGGAAAATGTTTGAAGCAAGAGACACAAAAAGAAGAAAGAAGTTACAAGAAGATTTTTGGATATTGGATTACAGCCTTGCCTGCACTTCTAATTTACTTATATTTTTTAATGATTTGCTTGCCTTTTTGCTATATTCTCCATGCATTCCTTAGTATTGTTTTCTTACTATCCTCTTGCTGACTTTTCATTTTCCTTGACTTGTTAAAACTCCTTCAAATTTTTTTGTTTGCTTAAGTAACCAAAACTATTTAAACAATATCTTCCTATAGTTTTGCATATGTTTATTATCCTACACTTTTCTGTAGTTTTTCTTTTAAAAATACATCCTCATTACATCACACATCAAAGTGAACATTTTACATTCTGCTCTTTGATACGAATGGGGAACAGCAAAATTTTATTCGCAGGATTATTTAAACTTCTTCTGAGGTTTAACTGAATGAAATGTTTTTAAGGAATCCCTGAGGTCAGTATTCTGAGATTAAAAAAAAAAAATATTTCCAGAGCTGTGAGTTCTAGAATAAGAAAGAGTGATTGTGGTTCCACAAAGCACGATTGAGATGTCAGAGGTCACTTAACTCTCATTCTTCAAGATCAGCTCAGCTGCCCCACACAGATATATTTTCTCATGTTAGCCAAGTTTCAAGGCTTCTGCAAGGGATGGGAAGACAATCCAGAGAGGGAGGCACGTCTCAGGAGGGGGCTCAGGTACCTGGTGTTTGCTTTCAAGGAGGCTTTGCCATCTCCTGCTTTGCTGCCACCTCCGCACATTGCCAAAGGTGAATGGTGTCCTTTCTTTGCTTTTCCCTCCTGACACCTTGAAATTTGGCCTGCATGGGTTTTCTATGTGGATGAAAAAACTACTGGTCCATGGAGTGCTCAGACTGAAGAGCTGGACTCCAGCTTCAATGGCCATCAGATCTCTGTCATATGTAGCAGCCACAGATGCCATAGCCACTCCATTTTTTGTCTCATGAGTTTACTCTTTATAAAAGTTTTTTTGTAATAACTTACTTTTTTTCCTGAAGAAACCCAAATTAAACTCAAAAATGATATTTAGAAAAAAAATTAAGTTAGATAAAGATATTCTGGAATTTGTTTTGTTTTGTTTTTGTTTTTGTTTTTCGAGGCAGGGTTTCTCTGTAGCATTGGTGCCCGTCCCGGAACTAGCTCTTGTAGACCATGCTGGCCTCGAAATCCCAGATCCACCTGCCTCTGCCTCCCGAGTGCTGGGATTAAAGGCATGTGCCACCACCGCCCGGCTCTGGAATTTTTTGATAGATCTGTTAAGAGATTTTCATTTTGCTTCTGTGGCTAAGAATTATGTAGTCAGGATTCTTTTTTTTTAATTGAAAAAAAAAATTCCTGCCTCCTCCCAGCCTCCCATTTCCCTCCCCCTCCTCCCGCCCCTCTCCCCCTCCCCTCACTCCTCTCCCCCTCCCTCTCCAGTCCGAAGAGCAGTCAGGGTTCCCTGCCCTGTGGAAAGTCTAGGGTCTTCTCCCCTCCATCCAGGTCTAGGAAGGTGAACATCCAAACTGGCTAGGCTCCCACAAAGCCAGAACATGAAGTAGGATCAAAATCCAGTGCCACTGTCCTTGGCTTCTCGGCAGCCCTCATTGTCCGCCATATTCAGAGAGTCCGGTTTTATCCCATGCTTTTTCAGTCACAGTCCAGCTGGCCTTGGTGAGCTCACAATAGATCAGCCCCACTGTCTCAGTGGATGGGTGCACCCCATGTGGTCCTGACTTTCATGCTCATGTTCTCCCTCCTTCTGCTCCTCCTTGGGACTTTGGGAGCTTAGTCCGATGCTCCAGTGTGGGTCTCTGTCTCTATCTCCATCCATGGCTAGATGAAGGTTCTATGGTGATATGCAAGATATTCATTCATCAGTATGGCTATAGGATAGGGTCATTTCATGTTCTCTATCCGCAGCTGCCCAAGGAACTAACCGGGGACATTGCCCTGGGCACCTGGGAGCCACTCTAGGTTCATGTCTCTTACCAACTCTAAGTCTCTTACCAACCCTTAATCTCTGTCCAACCTTGTTTTATCCCCAATCATCCCGTTTCCCCAAGTTCTCCCCATCCTCCCCTTCTCACTTTTCTCTCCCCATCTCCCCTTACCCCCATCCCACCCCACCCCCAAGATCCCAATTTTTTGCCCAGCAATCTTGTCTATTTCCCATAGCAGGGATAATAACTATATGTTTTTCGTTGGGTTCACCTTCTAGTTTAGCTTCTTTAGGATCACAAATTAAGGACTCGGTGAGCAATATTTATGGCTAGAAACCAATTATGAGTGAGTACATCCCATGATCCTCTTTTTGGTTCTGGGTTACCTCACTCGGGATAGTGTTTTCTATTTCCATCCATTTGCATGCAAAATTTGAGAAGTCATT
>NW_026068240.1:425720-439302 GCF_014885135.2 Alexandromys fortis
TGGACCATTGAGCTGCACTTCTTCTCCTTCTTCTACTCCAATTATTCTTAGGTTTGGTCTTTTTATTGTGTCCCAGATTTCCTGAATGTTTTGTGATGAGAGTTTGTTGGACTTGCTGTTTTCTTTGATCAGTGTGTTTATTTTGTCTATGGTATCTTCAGAATCTGAGATTCTTTCTTCTATCTCTTGTATTCTGTTGGTTAGGCTTGTTTCTGTAGTCTCTGTTTGTTTACTTAAATTTTCCATGTCCAGCCAACCCTTTGTTTGTGTTTTCTTCTTTGCCTCCATTTCAGTTTTCAAGTCTGAACTGTTTCCATTATCTGTTTGATTGTTTTTCCTTGGTTTCCTAGGGTATCATTCACTGATTTATTCAATTCTTCAAACTTTCTGTTATATTTCTCATCCATTTCTATAAGGGCGTTCTTTACATGCTGTTTAAGGGTGTTAATCACTTTCATAAAGTCAATTTTTTCTACTTCTTCTTGATTAAGGTTTTCATGTCCTCCTGTTGTGAGGTAGTTGGTTTCTGGTGGTTTCATGTTGTTTTTCAGATTGTTGGATGAATTCTTGCATTGGCGCCTGCCCATCTCTTCCTCTGAATGCTCCCCTATGGATCTTCTTTAACAGGATCAAGTCTTCTTGCCTACTGATGTACCTTCCCAGTGATGGCTCTCCCCAGTGATAGCTCTCCTGGTGCTCAGATCATATCTCCGTGCCCAAGGATGGCTCTCCCCAATGCTGGCTCTCCTGGCACTGAGATCAAGTCTCCGTGCTGGTTGGGTAGCTTGTAAACAAAGCGCCTGCCTTGCTTGGTGCAGGCAGGCTATTGAAACAAAGGAACTCCCGCCTGCCTGGGTGCCCTGAGGATTCAGACCCAGCACCTAGACAGGCTGAGCTGGGTGATGTTATAGTGGTCAGGATTCTTAAGACAGATCATGTAGTAACTGAAATCAAAATATTGCTGCACAAGCAGCCCTGGAGCATGCTATTTGCAAAAGCACATACTTGGCTTGAATCAGATAATATTAAAGCTCAGATGTCAAATGTCAGCAAGGATAAGTTTGAGATTTAAAATTAATTAAGGAGTCATGCAAATTGCACTCAGCACATCCTGCATTGTTTAGTAACTGCAGAACATTATTCATCTCAATTAATGAGCTCCAATTCAGGGGTGAAAAGATGAGATTTCTTTGTTCTCAAGAATGGAAGCCAGGAGCTATCCATTCTCAAGCTATGAGTTCCTATATGCTAGTTGTTCTAATGGGTTAGGAAATAGCAAAACTGGGGGCTGGAGGATGGCTTAGGGGTTAAGAGCACTGGTTATTCTTCTAGAGGTCCTGAGTTCAATTCCCAGCAACCACATGGTGGCTCACAGCCATCTGTAATAAGATCTGGTGCCCTCTGCATACATAATTAATAAATAAATCTTAACAGGAAAACCATGTGAGATTCTGTACAGACATATAAGCAGGGTTTCAGGGCAAAGTTTATCTATCAGAAGATAGAAATATTTCAGTCAAAAAAATTGCAAGATCTTTTTCTTTTCCCCCCTTTGAGTCAGAGACTACTTTGGCGAGCAATCCCTCTGTGTGACACCATGTCGTCTCACCTCCCCATAGTGATCACCTCCCATGAAGCTGATTTCTTCTACAGAAGCCATCCAAATAGCGTAGTACTCAGGGTCAGTTTGCTTATCTGTTCCACAAACCACATGAATCCTTTTCTGTATGTTGGGATGTCTGCAGTCTACTGAAATGAACTTTATATTTTTATCACTTTCTGTTTAGAGCTATTTATCAAAAAGGTCTGCATTCCTTGGTTTGGCTCCTAAAACTTAATATGTTTTCCGAATATCTTGCAATTTACCTGATGGAACTCATCAGGTTAAAATGACGTTCTGCTCCATTTTTCCCTTGGTGCTCTCTCCTTTTTGAAAGCATTCCTTTTCATTACTATCTCTGTTCAGTTATTCAACATTTAAGCCCTCCTCAAAGGTTACTAACAGTCTAGTTTTCTGCCCACAAACTTTATAGTATTATTTCATTCTTTTTATTATGTTAGAATTTATATGTATAAGTTTATATATGCTATATTAAAATTTATTATATGCATGCTTATGTTAAATTTTTTGATATGTGGATACTTATATTAAATTTTTGAATTATATTTTATTAAATTTTCCTTACTCAATTTCAGTCAAATACTTCTTTTAGATAAATATTTTTCTCTCTTTTTTTAAAATTATCTTCAATTGCCAGGTGGTGGTGGTGGTACATGCTGTTCATCCCAGAACTTGGGAGGCAGAGGAAGGTAGCTTTCTGTGAATTTATGACCAGCCTGGTCTACAGAGCTAGTTCCAGGACAGGCTCAAAGCCACACAGAGAAACCCTGTCTTCAAAAACAAAACAAAAAAATTATCTTCAATTTTGAGTAGAGTTCAGCAACAAGTGGATTCTGAATGATTCTTTCTTGAATGAGTGACATACCGAGAATTTCAGTCTTTGGAGGAAGTAGAATTTTCAATATATTTTGATACACAGAGAGAAAATATTTTCATATGAAAACTTTAGTGCCCCTGTAATTTGAAACTTTAGTCAAGATTCTTTTTAAAAAAAATGACTATAGTATCTCTTGTGAATTATTTAGACTTCCTTTCTGTCCCAGTGGTTGTTTTTTTGTTATTGTTTTGTTTTGTTTTTGTTGTTGTTATGAACAAAAATTTACTTCACAAGTACTTGATTGAAGGAATAATTGATGCTGGCAATGTACCTATGGAATCTTCATTCTGTGAAACATTGTCACAAACAGTCAAATGGACGTTATATTGTATCACGTTAAAATGAGTCATAGTATTTACATCAAGTGTTCTCTAATATTCTTATGAAAAGATCTTTGAAATCAAGAAGTGAACAAGTTGTGTGTGTGTGTGTGTGTGTGTTTGTGTGTATGTTTGTGTTGTATCATGGAAAAATCTTCCAGGACGTTGTAACAACTTGGCAGTAAGTACAAATAAGCCGAGAATCTATGTCTGGAAGGGAAGAACTGGTAAAGCATTTGCTGAGTGTTCTTGTTAGTTTTCTCTTGCTGTAATCAACACTGTGACCAAAGCAGTTCGGTGAAGGAAAGGGTTTATTTCTTCTTACACTTCCAGGAAACAATCCATTACTGTAGGAAGTCAGGGTTCAAGGCAGGGACTAAAGCAAAGACTACAGAGGAATGCTAACTAATTATTGTTTTGCTTCCCATGCTGTCTCATCTTGGTCTCTTACATAACCCCAAATTATCTGTCCAGACATGTCCAGAGTCACTTTTCCCAGGAGACTCTAATTTGTGACAAATTTACAAAATCTAACAAACATATTTGACAAATGTTTGTTTTATCCCTAGAACCCACACAAAACCCCACATATGTTAGCATGGTCTTTTATCCTAGGGCTCCTGTGATGAGATAAGAGGCAGAGATAGGAGAATGACCAAGAAGCTTGTAGGCAAGCTGTACTAGAGTGAAGGTGAAACAAGAGAGACCCTGCTTCAAAATATGAGACATTAGATCTAACTCTTAAAAGTGTTTCTTTGATTTTCACAAATGTACTATGATAAAAATATATTCAGATAAAATGAACATAAAATATCATGGAAACAACAAAGAGCAAGTGTTATATGTGTGAGATTATAGATAATCTTGAAGGCTCTGAGAAAGAATCTGGACTTTTGTCTGGATAGTGCTATGCTGGGAAACTAAATCACTGAAAACAGACTGAGAGACAAACTTTAAACTTTTCAACTTCAGCATGCTTAATTTCCCATAACTTTTAACTTCTGTAAACTCCCTCAGGTTAAAAGTCATAAAACTTTGATTTTAGATATTCTAATCCTGAAATCCAAGTAGAAAGACATGCAGTGGGCTTTAGACATGTTTTTTTTTTTTTTTTCTTTTGTTCCTATTTCAAAGCAAGAGCTTTACAGTCAAACACAAGTGACTATTTTCGCTACATAGAGGTGCGAACTGTTTGAACGTTCACTTCGGTATCTTGCAATGCAGCACACCAGTGATATATACTATAGCTGCCACTCCCATGCCATGTTCTGTACCAGGCATCTGTCCATGTTCTGTATGTAGTTTTTTCTCAGGAGATCAGTGTTGCATTTCACAATCTTCATTTGTTTTTATATAAAGATCTGGAACTCAAAACTTTTCAACTTAGTCAGCTGTCCATCAGAGATTATCATAACGTGACATGGCTATGAGGTCACACCAGTGTTTTAGAACACTTGTACTTTAATATGATTCATTCTCTGAATTCAAGTAGCTAATGCTGCTCCTCTGTATTTTTGTGAACTGGAATAAAATATAGATGAACTCTTAATTAATAATTAATGCAAATGCTCATGGAAGAATAGGTGGTTACTGCCAGTACTTGTTTGTTGCCAGGGTAATTTAATTCTAGTTCACCCTATGTGCTGTATTGCCTTGCAGTAGGGAAAATGTTTCACTATTACTGGAAGTCATTATTGAAGAGAAAGTGAGGTAATTCATAAATAATCATAAATCTATTGCTTTGAGGTTACACTTGGTGGTGCTTATTCAACATTATTCACTTTATATGATGCCTTTGTTTCATTCCTTTAATGTTTGCAGGCTGGCATCTCACAGCTATTCTCTTTGACACTTAGAAATTGACATATATCTTTGGTGAAATAGAGACCCCCTTTTATTCAGTTATGATTTACCCAACACAACCCACTTTTGATGGAGGAGGGTCATCTTTCTATCTGTTGTTTCATTGGTTAAGTAATAAAGAAACTGCTTGGCCTCTGATAGGGTAGATTTTAGATAGGCGGAGTAAACAGAACAGAATGCTGGGAGAAAGAAGCTGAGTCAGGGAGTCACGATGATTCTCCCACTCCAGGCAGATGCAGGTTAAGATCATTCCTGGTAAGCCAGCTTGTGGGCTACACAGATTATTAGAAATGGGTTAGGTCAATATGTAAGAGCTAGCCAGTAAGAGCCTGGAACCTATTGGCCAGGCAGTGTTTAAAAGAAGAACCTTCATCAGGCGATGAAAGGAGACGAGACAGAGACAGAGACCCACATTGGAGCACTGGACTGAAATCTCAAGGTCCAAATCAGGAGCAGAAGGAGAGAGAGCACGAGCAAGGAACTCAGGACCGCGATGGGGACACCCACACACTGAGACAATGGGGATGTTCTATCAGGAACTCACCAAGGCCAGCTGGCCTGGGTCTGAAAAAGCCGGCGTTAAAACCGGTCTCGCTGAACATAGCGGACAAGAAGGGCTACTGAGACCTCTAGAACAATGGCAATGGGTTTCTGATCCTACTTCACCTATTGGTTTTGTGGGAGCCTAGGCAGTTTGGATGCTCACCTTACTAGACCTGGATGGAGGTGGGTGGTCCTTGAACTTCCCACAGGGCAGGGAACCCTGATTGCTCTTTGGGCTGACGAGAGAGGGGGACTTGATTGGGGGAGCGGGAGGGAAAGGGGAGGCGGCAGTGAGGAAGAAACAGAAATCTTTAATAATAATAATAAAAAAAGAATACAGTTTCCATGCAATTATTTCGGGGTAAAGCTAGCCGGGTGGCGGGACACAACCTGCCGCTCATACACTTTCTTACCTCTTCCTTTTACCATTGTAAACAAAATAGATTAAAATAATTTGCTCCAAATCTAACTCATTATTTCTCTTTATTTTGGTATCTTGTGATATCCAAAGATAAAATATTCATTACAGGTTTTCAATTCAAGACACTTTAATCATTGCTGTTTATTTTCCTTAGCTATTACTATGACTTTTATTTAGAAACATAATCTAGACAAAGCCTGACTTCTGAAATTCAAGAGATGTCACATACTTGAATGCTTAATTAAATTATTATTTTATTTAAACGAGGGTAGAGATACCTGTTTTCCTGTGTTTAGAAATACCATAGCTTGAATAATTCAATTAACATATATAGTGATATTTTATTTATGTTTAAGTAAAGAAGGTTTGCCTAAAGATCAAGGGCAAACAAAGCTAAGCCACAAGGGGTCAGGCAGTGGTGGCACATACCTTTAATCCCAGGATTGGGGAGACAGAAGCAAAAGAATCTCTATGAGTTCAAGGCCACCCTGGGTTACATAAGATCAACACAAAAAAATCCAGGTGATGGAGGCCTACATCTTTAATCTCAGTAATAGGGAGTCATACACCTATAATCCCAGCACTAGGGAGTCATATGTCCTTAATCTGAGTACATGCCTTTAATCCCAGCATTAAAGGAAATATAAAATCAAATAAGAAAGAGGCTTAGGCTGTTTAGTCTGCTTACTTTGCAGTTGCCCAGAGTCTTGGTTGAGGTTATGACTTCTCTCATGGTTTGGCTGCTTTGTTTTTCTTGTTTTCAGATTCATCCTCAATATCTGTCTCTGGGTTTTTATTATATGTGCTACAAATATAAATGAATTTTTCTTTCTTTTTTTATTTATTAAAGATTTCTGTCTCTTCCCCACCGCCGCCTCCCCTTTCCCTCCCCTCCCCCAACTGAGTCCCCCTCCCTCGTCAGCCCAAAGAGCAATCAGGGTTCCCTGCCCTGTGGGAAATTCAAGGACCACCCACCTCCATCCAGGTCTAGTAAGGTGAGCATCCAAACTGCCTAGGCTCCCGCAAAGCCAATACGTGCAGTAGGATCAAAAACCCATTGCCATTGTTCTTGAGTTCTCAGTAGTCCTCATTGTCCGCTATGTTCAGCGAGACCGGTTTTATCCCAGGCTTTTTCAGACCCAGGCCAGCTGGCCTTGGTGAGTTCCCGATAGAACATCCCCATTGTCTCAGTGTGTGGGTGCACCCCTCGCGGTCCTGAGTTCCTTGCTCGTGCTCTCTCTCCTTCTGCTCCTGATTTGGACCTTGAGATTTCAGTCCGGTGCTCCAATGTGGGTCTCTGTCTCTGTCTCCTTTCATCGCCTGATGAAGGTTAATATTCAGGAGGATGCCTATATGTTTTTCTTTGGGTTCTCCTTCTTATTTAGCTTCTCTAAGAACCCGAATTATAGGCTCAATGTCCTTTATTTATGGCTAGAAACCAAATATGAGTGAGTACATCCCATGTTCCTCTTTTTGGGTCTGGCTTACCTCACTCAGGATAGTGTTTTCTATTTCCATCCATTTGCCTGCAAACTTCAAGAAGTCCTTGTTTTTTACTGCTGAGTAGTACTCTAATATGTATATATTCCATACTTTCTTCATCCATTCTTCAATTGAAGGGCATCTAGGTTGTTTCCAGGTTCTGGCTATTACAAACAATGCTGCTATGAACATAGTAGAGCATATACTTTTGTTGTATGATAAGGCCTCTCTTGGGTATATTCCCAAGAGTGGTATTGCTGGGTCCAGGGATAGGTTGATCGCGAATTTCCTGAGAAACCTCCACACTGCTTTCCAAAGTGGTTGCACAAGTTTGCATTCCCACCAGCAATGGATGAGTGTACCCCTTTCTCCACAACCTCTCCAGCTATATTTGTATACTTTTATGTGTGTATGTGTGAAACAGTAATAATTAAAGGGAAAACAGGCCATCAGTTTGAAAAGTGATGGGGAACATGGGAACAGCTAGAGAAAGGAAAGGGAAGGAAAGAAGTAATGCAACAACGTTTTAATTAAAAAATATTCTTTAAAAGGAAAACATAATTAGGTAACAAAATTTTTAATTTATGAATACTAAAAATACAGGTATGCATTAATATGACCAATTGATTGATGGCAGGAAATTTTTGTTGTGATTAATATGTAAATATTACTTTTATAATTTACTTATAATTGGCATCTATATTAATTGTATATATGGATGTATTCATGCCATGGAAAACTGAATTTCAGGTAATTTAAAGATGCAAATATAAAAGCCAAGTTAGAATTTTTTTATGATACAAGTGTGCACCCATAAAGAGATTAAAGGCTGATGTCAAGTGACTTTATAGTTTCCCAACTTACTTTCTGAGCTGAGTCTCTCATTGATTTTGGAACTTGATTCAGCTACACTAACTGGCCCCAAAGCTCCAAGGATCTTGTTGTTCTAGGGTGGGCTTATAGATTGCACTGCCACATCCAGCTTCTTCTAAGGGTGGTGGGGTCCAGCAAACACTTTATAACTGAATCATTTCCCCAGCTCATGCACCACATTTCTTCAATGGCACAAATATGTCAAAGGGAAAATGAATATATTTGATAATTTAGAAAGGATTTCTATTCTTAAAGATGCTAAGAGGTAAAAGCAAAGTAATAAAGTAGAAGATATGCAACACATAAGATGTTTTGAAGTAAAGTGAAGTTTGATATAAAAATGCAAGAAAATCAATTGGAAAAAAGCCAGTCTCACAGAAAACAAAATGTGTACCTGAGGAGGTACTTCAAGACAGAAGTAATGCATAATGCCCGGGCAGTTTGATTGACGCCACGTGAGACTTTACTAGCTAATAATACACCTACTCTCAAAAGCATCCTAATGTGCCCCATAAATAACATGTCCTTTCAGCTGATGTTTCTATTTCCGAAGCCCACCCTTTTACTATAAATTTTGAGATTGCTGCCTGATTTGAGATTCTTTTCAGTTACATGAGAGATTCTTGGGTCTGCTGTGCTTCTCCCTCAGTAGGCTTCAGTCTTATGTTCATACCCACATAAATTATCATCTATCTCCTCTTTTTTCACTTTCTTATGATTTTGCAACATAAATTTCTTAGATATATTTTTAAAAATAGAGTGAATTCAGAATAAGCAATGCTAGGATCAGGGCTTTGCCCAGAGTCTCCCTTGCTGCTCTCTGTTCATTTAAGTTGCCATCTTGAAATGACCCTTAGCGTCTCCTTAACCACAAAAACAGGAGCTGGTAATTTCTATTCTGAGTCAAGACCCTTTCATCCTCCTCTGAAATATACCTCTCTTTTTGCATATTTTGTCCTGTGTATATATTATCATTACTAATTGATTGCTTTTAGATAATTATTTTCAGAATTATACACATTCTCTGTATCTATGTGTTAAATTTACACTGTGAATAAGAATTAGTTATTAAGTCAGGAATATGCACCACACTGACATCACTGCTGTATGGGCTTGTTGGGTAAACTGAGGTTCTCTTAGTTTGTCACAGTCAGAAACATGCATTATTTCCAGTCCTTTTTTTCATCTTGTTTTCATCCACAGCAACACTGAAGACCGAGATCTAATTAATACATTAAAAGGTTATTTCATCTTCAAGGACATTTGCCCTGATACAAGGGACATAGGATAATTGACTGCTGTTGTTTTGATTGTTATCTGCAACAGGACTGCAATCATGACTGAAGTGCTGTGTAAATCATTGGGTTTGAATGGGTGTTGAGAGCACTTCATGGTGGATTTCTTTGAGTGGAAATGCACATGAAGTTCTTTTTGAACATGTAGTGGTAATATTGATTGGCTTCTTCCTTCTATGTTTCATAGTCTTGGCAATGAAAAAGAGCATATGAGATGACTCATTTGTACAGCAACATTCACTTTAACTTGAGTGAAAACCCTGTCCTCAAAGAGTCCTTTTGAACCTATAAGCTGTTATAGAAGATGAGACTTAAAAAGTAAAATCTTTGTCTTTGGGGAAGGGGGTGGGAAGCAAAAGATTCATGATCACTGTATAGTCTAATTCTACTTTTATGAACACAATGAAATGGACCTTGAACAAGGAAAACAGATACTTGATTTCTCTATACCCACATTGTATTCTAGGGTACAGATACAGTTCTGAGCCTTAAAATGTAGCACTTATGCTAACAGGAGGAAAACAATTCTTTCTCCAGGAATTTCATAAAAGTCTGTGTCTTTGAGAAAAATTTCCTCACACATCCTAGTGTCAGGAGAAGACTAAGTATCTGCTTAAAATCTGCTGGATCACAAAACAGAACTTTAGAAGAACCCAATTGCTTTGTTCTTAGTGGTCTAAAATTAGAATGGAGATATGACTCAAGGTTGGACTACCCTCGATGAGCCTGGGAAAAAATCCAATTGCAGTAACCAAAAGCAGCTCTTGCCAACATCACAGTAGTGCTAAGAACTGCACATACAGAGTCTAGCTCTTTATTGTGTTTCCCACAGAGAGCAGGGCTCAGAAAGTGCCAAGCTCACTCTGGTCATTTTTATCCCAGTGAAGGTAACGTGTAGCAGTAACCTGCAAAATCTCTATGCCACAGAAGGTTAATGAGAAAGTAGCCAGATTTTTATACTGACATAATTTATTTTAGCTAAGATGGCCAAGATTGTGCTGTGTTTAAAAGTTTATAAATTAAGGGGCCAGAGAAATGGTTCAGTAGTTAATAGTGCTTGCTGTCTTCCAAAGCACCAAAATTTGGGTTCCATCACCCATGTTGGGTAGCTAACAGCAACCTGGAACTCCAGTTTCAGGAAATCCAACACCCTCTATTGACTTCTGTGGCCACCCACATATATGTGACATGCATGCTTGTGCACATGCACACACAAACACAGACACACACACATGCCAAAATTAAGTTTACAAATTAGTTTTACATGTGTCAGTGTAAACATATCTATGTGACATTATACCAATGCAAATATCCATACAAAGGTACTTTATGATTTGTTCAATATATACAATCTCCTTCTGCTGCTATGAAAAACACCAAGATCATAAGTCACTTCTGGAGGCAAGGATTTATTTGACCTATATGTTCTGATTATGGTCCATCATTGAGGGAAAACAAGGCACCAACTCAGGTAGGGCAGGAACTCGGAGACAGGAAGAAAGCAAAGACCATGGAAAAATATTTTTACTGGCTTGCTGCTCATTACTTGTGTAGTTTGCTGCTATATATGGCCCAGAATCAAAGAGTGGCCTTAGCTCTCCTACAAATATCATTAATCAAGAAAATACTCCACAGCCTTGCCTACAGACAAATCTAATGGAGGCATTGAAATTTTAAATTAAGGCTCCCTCTTAGAATATAACACTAGCTTATATAAAGTTGATGATGATGATGATGATGATGATGATGATGATGATAATAATATAACCATAATAAGAATGAAGAAAGTGAGAGTAGTAGTGGCACTCAACATTTTCAACCCATATCCCTTTTTTCAATAACAAAGGACAGATTATGGAATGCCATGGGTGATTATGATTTTTAGTCAATATAGGTAACTTAGAGCAAAAAATAGTAGCATGTTGTTAATGTTAAGACAAAGTTGTTCTTAGTATCAAGACAAACTGAGTATCACCACTGAATAAACTTATAGAAAATGCAATTCTTCCCTTTGACAACTGACAGTTAAATAAAAGAATTATCTAAATCTTCCACTTACTTCATGACCCTTGCCATCCCTTGACTATGTAATATATTTTATGACTTTACATGTGTGTATGTGTTCTTTTGTGTCCATGTTCACATGTGTCCTATACTCTTGTTTGCAAGATAGATGACAAGGATGACAGTGAATTGGGGCTCCCTAAAGTATCTAAAAAAAAGAACTAGTAATCTCAGTAGAGGTGAGACAAGTAAGATGGATTTATGCTAGGATTTCAAGACACTCTGTCAGTAGATTAATTTGAATAATTTTGCTGGCTCCAGTACATACTAAGCTGTTCAAAATGAGGACTTGCTGACCTCTAGCCAACGTTCTCACACTCAGGACAGGACTCTGCTACTCAGATCAAAATCAAGATTCACTATTTCTAGTTTGACTTACACTAATATATACACTGCCATAAAAGCAAGCGACAGAGGAGCTAAGGTTATGAGTTCTGCACCCCCTGACTTCCACTTCTAACTCCATAAAAGTTCTTATTCCACCTGACATATTTTGGATTTCTTACTATTGGTCCTGGAGCAGTCTACAACACTTTGTTTGAAAAAAAGTAAAAGTAAATGGAAATGAAAAAAAAAATATACGCAGACAGGTATTTACAGAAAACACTATAAATAGCCCATTCTGAGGAAATTTAAAAATTCCAATGCAAGTTTAAATTGACCCAACAATAATAAGTTGACAATAAACATTATATTCAGTTATTTCTTGATATGGTCTAGCCTGATTTCCCCCCTCCTTTTCCCAATGCAGTGTTAGTTTAGTATTTTCCTTAGAGTTTCTTTCTTGGCAGTATTTGAACTCTCTTCTCATGGTCTCATGTTTCATACCATGCAACTTATCTGTATATTGTCCTAAACAAAGAATGCTGTCACTTGTGTTAACTGTTAGAATTAATATTTATTTTCTCTGGGTGGTGGTGGCACAGACCTTTAATCCCAACTGAGAGAAATGATTTTATATTTAAGTTAGCTCAAGGCATTTTCCCAATAATAATCCCCCAAATACTTCTTGAGATGTTTTTTAAAAGTATAGAAACATATTCTTTTCCCTGTTGTCCTAGAAAATATTGACCATATATTCCTCTTCTATCTTAGCTTCTCCCCTTTCTTTTTTGGGTGCACAAATTCCAAGATTCCTTTACTCTTGACCTTAGCAAAAATCCAAAAGGACACTCCTAAGAGACTTTGAAATTCATGACTATTCTTAGATGTTCCCACCCAAGACACTATATGATTCTTGAACTCTTGTCTTGAAAACGAGTCACCACATCAGTCTTTGTTTTTACTCTCTTGTATTTCTCTTTCTTCTTTCTCCGTTTGCCTATCTTCCCTTCTTTCTTTCCTCCCCTCTCCATGAATTAATTTTAATTCTTCTTTTAAGTTTCATGCTTCTTGATGACGTGGACATTGTGGTTTTTTTACATTATATACTTGCAAAGCCTGTCACATATTAAATCATGTGTAAACATTTGTTAAATGAATACATGGGTAAATTAGCATATTTCTCTATAGGAAAAGCAGAGGCTAATAATTATACCAGTAATCAATTCCTAAAACAACAGTTCTTCCTTAACAGTCTGTACATAACCATAATAATCAATGTCCATTACTTGTCTAATTTGTTTATCACAATCATCTCAATGTGTTCTTTGCTTCTTTAGAGAGGTTAAAGGATTCAATGCCCTAATGCCATTGGAAATAACTTTTAAATGAATACAAACTCCAATGTCCATGACTGCAACAACCTTATCACCCAAAGCAGTGTAGTAGTTTCTTTTATTTTTGAAAAATAGCTAGACTATTGGGATCAATTCCTATGTTAAAGGTGCTGATAGCCTCATCAATCTATAAAGAATCTGGGGAATTTAAACACCTACTGTAAAATCATGAAGAAGATTATGGAAGTGCATAAATAACAGATCAAGAATCAGAATAATATCTCAAAGTTGTTTTGATTTGCATTTCCCTGATTGCTAATGAGGTTGAGCATGACGTTAGGTGTCTTTTGGCCATTTGAACTTCTTCTTTTGAGAATTCTCTGTTCAGTTCAGTGCCCCATTTTTTAATTGGGTTAATTAGCATTTTAGAGTCTAGTTTCTTGAGTTCTCTATATATTTTGGAGATCAGACCTTTGTCTGTTGCGGGGTTGGTGAAGATCTTCTCCCTGTCAGTAGGTTGCCTTTTTGTCTTAGTGACAGTGTCCTTTGCTTTACAGAAGCTTCT
>NW_026068240.1:440020-443265 GCF_014885135.2 Alexandromys fortis
CAGCATGGGATAAAACCGGACTCTCTGATCATGGCGAACAATGAGGACTGATGAGAAGCCAAGGTCAATGGCAAGGGGTTTTGATCCTACTTCATGTTCTGGCTTGATGGGAGCCTAGCCAGTTTGGATGTTCACCTTCCTAGACATGGACGGAGGGGGGAGGACCTTGGACTTTCCACAGGGCAGGGAACCATGATTGCTCTTTGGATAGGAGAGAGAGGGGGAGAGGAGTGGGGGGAGGGGGAGAAGAGTGGGGGGAGGGGGAGGGAAATGGGAGGCTGGGAGGAGGCGGATACTTTTTTTTTCTTATTCTCAATAAAATAAAAAAAAGGATATAAAAAAAAGAATCAGAATAAGTGTATTCTGTTTTGATGTAGGCTACAATGTAGTTTTATAAACTCAAATTCAGTCTTTGAAAAATGAAAGGATATGTGGGCAGTGGTGGCACATGCCTTTAATCCAAGCACTTAGGAGGCAGAGGCAGGCAGATCTCTGTGAGTTCGAGGCCAGCCTGGTCTAGAAGAGCTAGTTCCAGGACAGGATTCAAAGCTACAGAGAAACCCTGTCTCAAAAAAATAAAATAAAATAAAATAAAAAATAAAAAGGGCCTTGGCCAGCAAGTGGCCCTGATCCAGTACTGGTAGATCCATCCAAAGGGCTAAGTGTGTGCTCCCTCAACCCCGGCCGGCCAGACACCCCAGGAAGGGAATTCAGGTTCTCTCTAATCCCCTAAACATTCTGGCATTCAGTGGGGCTTTTCCCCAGCTACTGGCTTTCTCTACATATCCCACCCCAGCTTGCCCCGAAGCACCCTTTTCCATCTGCAGGGTCCTAGGATTCCCTAACTCTGCCTGCTTTGGGGCTGAGGGTCTGGGGATACAGTGGTGAGTGCAAGGCTGCAGGGGCTTCTTTGTTCCACTGAGCAGGCATCAACCAAGCCGCACTTTAGTCTGCAAGGTCCTTTAAAAGCAAGTGGCCATGATCCAGTACCAGTGGATCCATCTGGAGGGATCCACTACCACAGCCTCCTTCAGGGTGGACAGGATCTAAGGGCCAATTCCAGTGCTGAGAGGACCTAAGAGAAGGCAGATCAAGAAAAACCCCTATGTACAAAGCCACAGCAAAAATCAGACCAAGCCGACAAGACTCTCCTAATAGCATTTGAAGGAAGAGATGGGCAGGCGCCAATGCAAGAATATCTCAACAATCTGAAAAGCAACATGATAACACCAGAATCCAGTGAACATACATCAGGAAGACTTGAACAACCTAATCCAGAAGATGTAGAAGAAATAGACTTTAATCGTGACGTGATGAAAGTGTTAGAGACCATTAAACAAAATGAGAAAAACTCCTTTAACGAAATGGATGAGAAGACTAACAAAAAGGAGAAATGAATAAATCTCTCAAGGATACCTAAGAAAAAGCAATCTAACAGGTGAAGGAAAAAGTTCGAGACTTGAAAACTGAAATGGAGGTAAAGAAGAAAACATAAACCGAGAGATGACAGGATATGCAAAATCTGGGTAAATGAACAGAAACTACAGAGACAAGTATAAACAACAGAATACAAGACATAGAAGAAAGAATCTCAGACACTGAAGATACTATAGAGGAAATAAACACCCTGATCAAAGAAAACAGCAAATCCAACAAATTCTTAACACAAAACATCCAGGAAATCTGGGACACCGTGAAAAGACAAAACCTAAGAATAATAGGGGTAAAATAAGGAGAAGAATTACAGCTAAAAGGCCCAGAAAATATATACAACAAAATTATAGAAAGAACTTTCCCAACCTAAAGAAGGATATTTTTTTTACTTTTTTTCAAGTTATTTTATTTATTTATTTATTGAAAAAAAATTTTCTGCCTCCGCTCAGCCTCCCATTTACCTCCCCCCTCCTCCCACACCTTTCCCCCTCCGCCCACTCTTCTCCCCCTCCCTCTCAAGTCCAAAGAGCAGTCAGGGTTCTCTGCCCTATAGAAAGTCCAAGGTCCTCCCCCCTCCATCCAGGTCTAGGAAGGTGAGCATCCAAACTGGCTAGGCTCCCATAAAGTGAGTACATGAAGTAGGATCAAAACTCCATGCCATTGTTCTTGGTTTCTCATCAGCCCTCATTGTGAGCCATGCTCAAAGAGTCCGGTTTTATCCCATGCTTTTTCAGTCCCGGTCCAGCTGGTCTTGGTGAGCTCCCAATAAATCAGCCCCATAGTCTCCATGGGTCGCGGTCCTGACTTCCTGCTCATGTTCTCCCTCCTTCTACTCCTCATTGGGTTCTTGGGAACTCATTTGGGTGCTCCAATGTGGATCTCTGTCTCTATCTCCATCTTTCGAGAGATGAAGGTTCTATGGTAATATGCAAGATATTCATCAGTATGACTATATGGTTGGGCCACTTCAGGTTCCCTATCCTCAGCTGCCCAAAGAACTAACTGGGGAGATAGCCCTGGGTACCTGGGACCCCTCAGGTTCAAGTCACTTGCCAACCCTAAGATGGCTCCCTTAATTAAGATATATAATTCCCTGCTCCTATAACCACCCTTTCATTATCCCACCATCCCATTCCCCCAAGTTCTCCCCATCCTCTCCTTCTCACTTTTCTCTCCCCATCTCCCCTTACCACCATCCCACGGCATACCCAAGATCCCAATTTTTTCCCCGTCAATTTTGTCTAATTACAATATCTAGGAGGATAACAATATGTTTTTCGTTGGGTTCAATTTCTTATTTAGCTTCTTTAGGATCACAAATTATAGGCTCAATGACCTTTATTTATGGCTAGAAACAAATTATGAGTGACTACATCCCATGTTCATCTTTTTGGGTCTGGCTTACCTCACTCAGGATAGTGTTTTCTATTTCCATCGTTTTGCATGCAAAATTCAAGATGTCATTGTTTTATAACGCTGAGTAGTACTCTAATATGTATATATTCCGCACTTTCTTCATCCATTCTTCCATTGAAGGGCATCAAGGTTGTTTCCAGGTTCTGGCTATTACAAATAATGCTGCTATGAACATAGTTTTACAAATGCTTTTGTAATGTGATAGGGCATCTCTTGGGTATATTCCCAAGAGTGGTATTGCTGAGTCCTGGGGTAGGTTGATCCCAAATTTCCTGAGAAACCGCCACACTGCTTTCCAAAGTGGTTGCACAAGTTTGCATTCCCACCAGCAATGGATGAGGGTACCCCTTCCTCCACAACCGCTCCAGCAAAGGCTATCATTGGTGTTTTTGATT